>NC_089492.1:227490381-227794688 GCF_036850765.1 Saccopteryx bilineata | reverse complement strand
ATCTCAAAAGATTGAGAAAATGCTCCATAAAATGGAGGTTTTACCACTTATTTTATACATAAGCAAAGTCTCAATGGATTGAGAAAATGCTCCAGAAAAATGGTAGTTTTATCTTTGTTAGAGAAAAATACCTCCTTAGGACAAGACTACCCCCCTTGAACTGCTTTTAGTTAGAAAGTTGTCATTTCAGACCATCCTGTGTGGTTCCTTTAGGTAGCTGAATTTGCAAGGCCACCATGCAGGCCTCCCTTGACCTTGTCACTGTTAAGTCACCAAAATAGAGACACACAAGGCCTTATAAATTTTATTAAAAAAATTATTTATGCATCTGCGAACTGCTGGGCTGAGACCTTACTGTCATCAGCCCCAAGGATCTGGGGATTTTAGCTTTTATAGGGTCAGTGAGCAAGGTTGACTAGGTTAGTTTTGACATGAAATTTTGGGGTGGACTGAGAGGACATGTTCAATAGGGAGGTTGGGTGAGGGGACCCCTTACTGAGAAATTCGCCCCAGTGGGAGGTTGCATGAGGGGATGAGGGATATCAGTCAGGTTTGCTCAGGGGGAGAGTTATGGGAACTACCCTGCAGTCAGATCACTTAACCTTTAACCTGAGGGGTTTTGGTAAGGGGCCCTGGACCTGAACATCAGTCAGGTTCAGTGTGTGGTCTCTCTTTTTTTTTTTTTTTTGTCCACAGATGTTTCTTACATTGACAGGAGACAGAGATTAGAGTCTGGGAAGGCCAATGTGGCTGTATTTTTTGGAGCACAGTGTGAGAGATGAGCTATGTGGAAGAGTTACTGCATAAATTGGTATATGCTTGGGATTTTTGTAGGAAAGACGACCACAAGACTTCTTAAAGAACAACTACAGCTACAGAAAAAAATTTTTTAAAAACTACTGTATTTGATGTAGTCTTATTTATTTTTTGTTTGTTTGTTTCCCTTGTCCAAGGTGATATATCAGAAACAAATATTGCTATGAGAAATGTTCAAGATTTTACTGCAACGTTTACCTGGGGGATGGGGACTGGGAAGCTGGTTGAAAAAGGTGAAGCGATTAAGCAAAGCAAAACAACTCATAGACACAAACAACAGCATAGAGGTTATAAGAGGCAAAGGAGGGCAGGGGGGCCGAAGATGGGTAAAGGGGGATAAGGGCGTTGAAAGGAGACTTGACCTGGAGAGTTGAACATACAATACAATATACAATGATGTATTATGGAATTGTACATCTGAAAGCTATAAAATTTTACTTAACAATGTCACTGCAATAAATAGAGTTCCCCCCTTTAAAAAATACACTTACTGGGGAGCTGAGAGGTAAAAAATCCTGAGAGTTCATAAATTTGAGTTCTGACCAATCAGAGTATAATTTTCATTGACTCAGTAGGGCATTTAGTAGGGATATCAGAGTACAGAGCTTTTCATCTGGGGACAATTTTGCTTCTTAGGGACTACCTAGAGACAATTTTAATTATCACAAGTTTGCAGATCCTACTGTTATCTGGTTGGAGAGAACAGAGATTTTGCTGAATATCTTATAATGTCCAGGCCATCCTCCTACCACAAAGGCTAAATCACAGAGAGAGAAAAATGATAATAATAAGCCACCTTAAATATACTGTATTCATAATTTAAACATTAATATATGAAGCTCCATAGCCATTAATACCACTGCTGGTTATATTAGACATTTAGTGAAATAATTTGGGGTATTTGTGTGTGTGTGTGTTTGCAGCAGTCTTGTTATCACAGTTTTACATTTCCCATGACTTAATTTTATCATCAATAATATATAGTATTATTAGTTCTCATTTCACATGCTTCAAAATTATCAGCCATAGGGCTGCATTTAAAGCAGAGAATGTCAAAGTCAAAGATAGATAGGATAGTGGGCCCATGTATCACTGTCAATAATACTGAACATCTACACCAACCACAAAATTAAATACCTTGGCATAACATTACAAAGTACTATGTTTGCATAAGCATCAATTTAACTTTGAAAAAAGAGTCCCCAACGTGTTTATTTGCATAGCATTTACACTGGCACTTTTGTCAATTAGGGCAAACAAAAGCCAACTCAGTGTATGTTTATAAAGCCAATGTAAAGGAAAATATGCCACTTTATTTTAGCTTTCATAACAAAAAAGCCCACACACACAGTATTGGGGAGAAAGCAAAAGTACAGAGGACAAATATAGACTTAATAATTTGGGTATCAAATATTTCAGAGCACTGATAATATATATATATATGTATGTATATATACATAATTATGTTTATCATAGATAGGTTGATAGAAGAATAAGATAGATATGTATATAGGTTTTCTTCTTAAGTTAAACCAAGTCTGTTGGAAAGTACAGATAGTGTTGACTATAAAGTGGCTTACTCAGATTTCTAAATATTGTTTAAGGAAATTTCTTGGTTAATAAAAGTAAAAATTTGAAGCAAAGCTACTTTCAAATTTTGAAAATCTATTACTAAAATTAGTTTACCAAAAACTAGTGTGTAAATATTGAAATAAGAGTTTGCGACACCCATACCTATTTTTTTAAGTTTGATTGATATTTATATTATGTAGGGACACTGTAACCTTGTATTCAGTTTTGTTGGTTCAATTTTGGAAACCTCTCTTTTCTCCCAATAATTGGCATAGAAAAGCAAGATTTGTTACTTGAGAGTAAATTCTATAGATCTTAAACTATTCAAAGCAGTTTACCATCCTAATAAAAAACAATATAGAAATGGCAAAAGTTGGGTACAGTATAAATATTTGACATGGATTTTGTTCCACTACAACATCATAAACTACCAATTCAACCGTGGCCTTAACATTTTATACATTTTTAGGGTGCTTGTTTTTCCTATTAAAGCTTTGGAAATTTGTATATATAGTGAAAGTGAATATGACACTCGTGAGCCCAGAGCATCTTTATGTTATTGTTACACAAGGTTAGAATGCAAAGATATTATATTCCACATGCATGAATATTGTCTTATTTAGTATTGATAGTGTCAAACCAGTGCTTTTTACTCCCTGTGCCTATGTCATCACATTTTATATACCCACCTTAACATTCTATGGATTCCTGCAGGGCTATGAGCCAAATTTTCCATGCCTGCCAAATTCTTCTCTTTGTCTTGATTTGGGTATGAATTAAACTGACTATTATCTGAAAATAAAATTAAAACTGGGAAGCATTACCAATGCCTGTGCAGAAATGCCAGCTGCCCAAAGGCAGAGGCCACAGCTTACATCTTTTTTGTGGCACACTGCTTGGAACATGTACAAGTTAACAGTAAGGAATATATAATGACTCAATAAACTGAGTGCTCTCCATTTATTTTGTAAATAAGAGAAATAAATTCAAGGTATTAAGTAATTTCCCCAGACTTGTAGCTATTTAGTGACCAAACAAAAGCCAATTCTTTAACATACTTTTATTCCTTTAGAAAATTGTGGACAAGTCCTGCTGGAGGTGAGGATGACGGAGACACAAAGACCCAACTCTGGGGACCAGGTTCAGTGACGCAGATCTGCTTTATTCAGGAAGTAAGCTAGCTTATATACATGGGTTCAGCCTATAGGGTGGTGTTTCCCAACGTGGGGCCCACGCCCCACAGGGGGGCAATTTGATAGTTAAGGGGGGCAATTTGAAAATGGACTGGACACGACTTTAACTCTTTTGCCCTGGGCCATTTAAATGCAATGCCAAATTTAACAAAAAATGCAATTCTTAAATAATTGTGGTAAATAATTATTAAGTGTAATTTCGTTTGAAGAGACCAAAATATCAACTGGGTGATTGGCGTCTTCAAGTCAACTTTGTCCTGGGTTCACCGTGGAGCCTGCCATCTTCCGCGGGGAACCCTGGACGTTTTAAAAACTCGCTAAACAATGCAGTTATTCTCACCTAATTGGCCCATAGCAACTTCTGTAGTGTTTCACATCATTCAGTTGGTGTTAATTTGAAATAAGTGTCAGTCAAAACTGTTGTAAAAGCTCATTGATTTAATAAATATACATATATATATTATATAGATATAATTGGTAAGTATTTGATTTTATTTTTATCAATATTAAACTCTTTATTAAGTACTTCTTGCATCGGGGCTAGAAAGCACTAATATCTTATAAATATTATTGGGGCTATAATAGTGCATGCATGACAATTTTAATTTTAGAAGCATAACTTTCCAGAAAATTTTGTCAAGTGGAAAAAATATAGATACCTTTTGATTTGTGGTGGTAGTGTAGTAAATATGTTATATACATTTAAATAAATATGAATTTTTAGTATACGTTTACTCTATGTCACATTGAATATATTTTAACACATATTTTAATATTAGTTTTTAATTGATCTTATTTTTATTATAGCCCATAGTAAAATGAGCGGTGCAAGCAAGAAAAAAACTCATCAACATTCAGAGGAATATTTAAAATTTGGGTTCATACCCACTGTTCATGATGAGCGGATTCCTTTTTGTCTTTTATGCCAGCAATGCTTGACCAACGAATCAATGAAACGAGGTCGTCTTGAGGCGCATTTGAAGGCGAAACATAGTGCTCATATTAATTCAGATTTGAGTTACTTTAAAACTTTAAAGAAAAATTTTGAAAAAAGAACAACATTAAAGTCTCTATTTACTGCTCATACTTCAACTAATAATCATGTTCTTGAGGCTAATTATCAAATTTCTTTATTCATCGCTACAACTGGAGAAAATCACACTATAGGAGAGAATTTAATAAAACCATCAATATCAGCATTTCTTAAAACGGTTCTCTAAAAAGATGACAAAGATGTAAAAGCTATGCCACTCAGTGACAATTTTGTTAGCAGAAGAATAGATGAAATGAGTGAGGATATTGAAAAACAACTTATTGAAAAGCTGAAAACAAGAAAATTCTCCTTGCAAATGGATGAATCAACTTTGAGAGACAGTGAGGCAGTATTGATAACTTACGTAAGATATTGATAAAGGACATTTTGCTGAAGAAATGTTGTTCTGTAAAAGATTAGAAAGCACCACTACCTCCAAAGATATATATAATAAGCTAAAAAACTACTTAGATATCAATGAAATACCAATGAAAAATATAACATCTTGTGCTGCAGATGGTGCTCCCAATATGATGGGCAAGAAAAATGGCTGTTTAAAATTGATGAAAGATGCGAATCCAGAAATGATTCTTGTGCATTGTGTTATTCATAGGGAAAACTTGGTAGCTAAAAACATCTCGCCTGTTTTGAATGAAGTATTACATACAGTAATAAAGTGTGTTAATGCTATTAAAGCTAGTCCCAAATGTGAGCATCTTTTCAAGCTATTTTGTGAAGAACAAAATGACGACCATGTGAGACTTTTACTTCATACTGAAGTAAGATGGCTATCTAAAGGAAACTGTTTGAAAAGATTTATAGAACTGTTTGATACTCTTAGTGATTTTTTAAGCGACAAACCTGAAATGAAGTATCTGTTAACAATAGATGGTAAAGCATTTGTGAGTTATTTAGCCGATATCTTTGAAAAACTAAATATATTAAATAAGCAACTTCAAGGAACAAATAAAACTCTTGTCGATGCAAAAGCAAAGATATTTGGTTTCATTACCAATATTGAGTTATGTCAGAAACATATTAACAACAAAAACTTTAAACAGTTTCATTGGCTCCAAAAATGTGAAGTAACTGATACCACTTTACTTGTTATTGTCAATCATTTGAATATTCTATCGGCTGATTTAAAAGAAAGATTTTCTGATTTAAAACAAATTGATTGCCTGACCTGTGGTGGCGCAGTGGATAAAGCGTCAACCTGGAAATGCTGAGGTCACCGGTTCGAAACCCTGGGCTTTCCTGGTCAAGGCACATATGGGAGTTGATGCTTCCAGCTCCTCCCCCCTTCTCTCTGTCTCTCCTCTCTCTCTCTCTCCTCTCTAAAATGAATAAAAAATTGATTTCCCAATATGGATGATGCAGCCAATGTTAGTGGATTTGTCTGATATATCAAATATGCAGTATCAAGAAGAACTCGCAGAATTGCAAAATGCTGAGTCAGTTAAAGCTTTATTTAATATCAAAGGAGCGATTGCATGGCTTTGTGAGGAAACAGAAATCAAATACCCAAATTCAACCAAATGTGCAAGAAAACTATTGCTACCATTTCCATCTTCATTTTTAGCTGAATGTGGATTTAGTGCTGTAAATGATTTACTGGTAAAAAAAAAAAGGAAATTGGCTGGATATAACACAACGTGGAGACTTGAGACTAAAGCTAACCAAATTAGAACTTAATATAAAATCTCTGTGCAGCAAGCATCAAGCATAAGGATCACACTAAATTAAAATAATAAATTAATATAGAAAAATCTGTATTAAATTATTTGGAATTTAAATTTCTGTTTTTCATTATATGTTTTGAAATTTTACTTACTGTGTTTTGTTAAAATTTCATAGTGATTTCTCCCTAGAACCTATCATTTATGTTTATTAAGTGAACAAATCAATTTTTTAATGTTAAAAATTATGTATGTTACATAGGGGGGACATAAAAATTTTAGAAAGGTTAAGGTGGGGCATGGCACAAAAAAGGTTTGGAAACACTGCTATAGGGTGTTACAGCATGTTCCTCAAAGCCAATGGCTGAAAAGATCAGGGAGCTGCGTGGTTGATGCTAAGTCTCTTCCCTACAGTGGGCGAGCTCCCTTCCTGGGTATGCCCAGGAGGGTTCTGGGAGCTGGAGTATCCTCACAGCATTGCATCAGCCACAGCTGCTAGGAATGTGCTCTGCGCTCCACCCACAGCTCCCCCTTCTCTTTTAATTAAGGCCAATTGAACTCGATGAATGACAGCTTGCTGTTGTTGTAGCTTCTGAATGCTACGCATTATGCAACGGAACCCTAGTAGAACTTAAACAACTATAATACCTAGTATACTTTATGCTAATAGATTAGCTGAATTAAACAATGAGGCAAGGTTCTGTAATGTTTGACTAGTTAGGAAATAGAACAAGGGTCTTAAACAGGGGATCCTTCCTAGGGGTCAGGATGTCATTTCCCTCCCATTGTGTTACAGAGAGCTTTCAGGTGCCATTAAACACAGTTTTATTTCGACTGTAAAAATAGACGTAGGTCCATGCATGCCCCCTTTCCACAAAGGTCCCAGCGTCCAAACACAGAATGGATGGCTTGCCGTGGGCTGCATACTGCATATGGTTGCAAGGCACATTACACAAATTACAACAACATGACAAATCATACAATTTCAACAATTACAAAAGTACATTTCACCAGTCTCTGAGCACTTTGTCAAAAGCACAAAATGTCCTCGGCCTTCTTTCTAGACATGGGAAAAGCATCCTGGGGCAGGGGAGTGCTTCCAGCAAAGTGGCCCCCCACCCCCATCAGGGTATTTCACATTGTCCAAAATCCATAAGTCCATCCAACAAAGGAACCAGTGCTCACTCAGGTCATAGTCCAGGAAATCAGTCCATGCACATCAGGCATCAGCCACCCCCCTCATCCCTGTCATCCTGGTAGGTCTTACACTGTCCCAAAGAGGAGCACATGGCAATAGCAGTCAGCATTTCCATCTCTGCTCTGGAGAGCATGATGGAATTCACCCTATGTCCCAAAATGTCAGTGAACCCACTAGTGGCTTAGCAGGCACTCCCTGCAGTTCCAGCAGCCACTAGGTGATGCAAGTCTGGCTTCCGTTCATCCTCCCACCGCAACTGCTGCCGTTTACCTTCTGGAGTCTGCGAATCGTAACTCCAGCTCAATTCTCCTCTTCTTCCAAAGATGAACTGAAAACACCAGCTTGCACTGCTGGGCTCAAGCCCCAGGCTGCTGCCACCTGCGTCTGGGAGTCAGCGGTTACTATAGCACACATAAGCAAGAACAGAGCACCAGGGTCTGGGGGCCCATCAGGGGCAATTCTCTGGGCCCACCCTGCCAAAGCCTCCACATCCCCCAGGTGATGGGTCATGCACACAGGAAGTGAGGTCTTCTTCTGGAGCGCTGAGGACCTCCTCTCCTCAGGCAGAATTGGTGTGAAGAAGGCTAGGGCTGTGGCTTTGGATGGGTGAAGACTGAACCATTCAGTGGGTGTCCAAGAAACCCTGTCAAGCAGGTTTGGGGTTCCTGGGATCGAAATTGGCTGAAAAACACAAGCATAGCCTCTCCTTTGCATTAGAAGAAGGTGTGATCCCTGCCACTGTGCCGTGGTTGGGTCCTTCCAGCATCATTTCAGAGAGAGGGGTTGGAGAGAGAGAGAGAGAAAGATACAGAAAAATAGACAAGACAGACAGAAATAAAAAAGACACATGGGGGGCATATAGGCTGGTCCATGGGTCTGCAGCAGGAACACGTTTTGGAGTTAAAGCTGGGGTAGAAAATGGCGTCTGAGAGGCTGGGGTAGGGCATTAAGCCCTGGCAGGGAATGAGGAAGTAGCGACTTCTGCTTTTTCCAGTGGCAGAGCTGATGGCGCAGTTAGCAATTCGGTTGGTTTCGTTTCTGCACACTCGGAGGATAAACTACTTTCCTCCTCAGTGGAGAGGGTGAATAGGAATGTAGGGGCTCCTCAGAGAGAGAGAGAGAGAGAGAGAGAGAGAGAGAGAGAGGCAGCCTGCAATATCTTAGGTACTGGCGGAGGGTCCCCAGGAAGAGCACAGGTCAGGCAGGCATGTATCACTAGCAGGGCAGGAATGAGGCTGAGAGGGAAGGTTTTTCCCCCATGCACCTTGGCTGAATGAACACTCCATGTCTGGAAAGCTCGGGCCCAAGTATCAGGGCCCCAAAGAGGCTCATCCTGGATCCAAGGATTGAAACCTGAAAGAATTTTCCAGTAGGTACAAAGATCCTTTTCACTAACTTTAACTCGCCTACTCTGCAATAGGGCATGCAGGGCTCGAGAGTGGGGGAGAAGGTTTCCATTGCAGAGGGTCACTCACCCGTCCTTTGGATGCCAGTTAGGCCCCTGACCCACATTGTGAGGATGACGGAGACACAAAGACCCAACTCCGGGGATGAGGTTCAGTGACACAGATCCACTTTGTTCAGGAAGTAAGCTAGCTTATATACATGGGTTCAGCCTATAGGGTGTTACAGCGTGTTCCTCAAAGCCAATGGCTGAAAAGATCAGGGAGCTGCGTGGTTGGTGCTAAGTCACTTCCTTATAGCAGGCGAGCTCCCTTCCTGGGAGCTGGAGTATTCTCACAGCATTGCATCAGCCACAACTGCTAGGAATGCACTCTGCGCTCTACCCACAGAAAATTACTATTAAAAATATGCAATATAACAGATATACCAATGAGTGAGTACAATATTTCAAAAATTAAAATTATTTAAATTATAAAATGTCTAGGATTATGAAATAGAAAAAAAGTTTAATATTTTTAAATCCCTTTTCACAAAAGTTAGTTGCTCTCCAGGGGAACTTGTTTTCATCATCAGCTTCTTTCCATCCTCTCACACACACTGTTCTTAAATAGTATTTTAAAATTTAGCTTGATTTTGAAATATCTACAAATGGAATAATACTTAATATTACTTTTTTGAAATGTATTTATATTGACATATAGTGTTCATTAATTTTCATTGTTCTATATTATTCTATTATTTAAATATATGAAATTTTACTTATCTATTTCATTAATAGATTTATTTGTTATTTCTAGTTTTCATCTTTTATAGGTAATAATGCTGCAAATATTTATGTACAGATTTCTGGACACAGGTGCAAGAATTTCTCAAGGTATTTTGTTAAAATTGGTAGGTCATATAATACACATTGATTTAACATATATAATATCAAACTCTTTTCTACAGTAAGTAAATAAATTTACATATCTCTGGGCATATGAGAGTCCTCATTGCTTTACTTCCTTGCAAATATTAAATTTAAACAGACTTTATTCTAGATAGAGGTTTATGATCTAGTATCTCACACTTTTATTTGCTTTTCTCTGAATACTATTAAAGTTAAACAGCATTTTCTTTATTATGGATATTAGTATTTTCTTTTCTGTGAAATGCCTTTTAAAATTTTTGCCAAGGTTTTCTAGAGATATGGTTGTAAACTTTGGATTCTGGAACTAAATTCTTACATTCAAATTTTTTCTGTATTACTTAATATCTGTTGGACTGAGGCATATTTTAAAAAATCTCCCTAATTAATGTATCACCTCTGAAACAAAGATAACAATAATATCTAACTGATTATTTTGAGTATTAAATAAGTTAATATAAAAATAATTCCTTTAGAAAAGTAATTGCATGTGGTTATGTTCTGTGAATGTGAACTATTATTATTTCTTCATATATTTCTGCCATTCTTTTTGGTAATGTACTTTTAATTTATGTTATTTGAAACATAGTTTTTTATGTTTTTTTTAACTCTAGAATTAAAACTTCGTTCTTTTTCGAATCTCATTGGTCAGGTTTGATAGTCTTTCATTTCTTATTATTTCAAATTTTTGTTACATTTCTTTAAAGAGATCATTTTAAACTTTGCAATTTTTAAATTTGTTTTGAGCTTAATTATACATTTTATGAGGTTTTTATGGTGATTAGTTTTCTTATATTTTTAGTGATTTTTTTGGAACTTTACAGAAAATTCTTGAAGCTCAGATTTAAAATTAAATACAGAGACAATTTGCTTGGTTTCTACTAGGTGCTTAAATATTTCCAAGAATCATAATAACTTGAGTCCACATTTTCAAGTTTGAGGTTTGGGAATTTGGAGGGAGAAATGTAAAAAGGCAGGGTGAATGCAATTTTGTGTTTAGAGTTTATAAGTAACTGTGAGACTAGCTTGAAACCCCAAAGCACTACTTTGCTAGGAATTTTCTTCTGAGATTTCTTATTTCTTCATATCCACGGAGGTTTCCCCTTTGGGAATCCAGACAGCGGTGATGAAGTTGAAGAGAGAGACTGGTGGCCTTGCACCTGCTCTGTCTTCTGGCTAGTTTTTAGGCATACAGTTATTGTTTCCAGTTTCTTACTTTTTTATTACTATGGTTTTCAATTTTTTGTTATTTCTAGCTTCCAAGGAATTCTTTAAATTTCCACTTATGTCAGTTATGTCTCTATGTATATTCTTCCAATATTAGTAAATGTACTGTGTCTGGACTAATTCTGTCACTGCAGAAGACCCAAGTCCCCCGGGGATTCTTCCTCATTGGATTTTGTCATGAGAAGACTTTGCTCACAAGAAAGAGCTCAGCGAGGAACAGGATGCAGAGTTCAAGCAAAGTAAGCAGCATATTAAACAAAGCTATACATTTGGCATAAGGAAGAAGAGGGTGAACTCAGCTAGTCTGAGCACCCATTTGTTGAGGTTTAAAGCTTATAAACATTTAACTGTAAATTTTAAGATTTTCTGTCCCTGATATCAAGACTAACATATAGGCTGTTTGATCATCTGGTGATTTTGTTTTCACAGATCTTAAGACTGCTGACTCCCTCATTCAGTGGGTGAGATAAATCCCCTTTGCCCCCCCCATTTTTTGCCCTGATAATTGTTTATCCTGCTGAACAGTTTCTTTAAACATTAAATTCTTTATACAAACATACTCTCTATTCTCACTAGGTAAATTTATATTTCTAAAATTATGTAGCTGCTGAATACTAGTATTTGCTTATTAAGTTTTTCACACAGTTTTATTATAGAACAGTTCAAGCATGAGTCATATCTGAATTGAACATAGGACAATAGAACCCATCAAAAGTACGTTATACTTTAAGCTATTTAACATAAGAAAGCAAATAGAAATTCTTTAGAGAAAATGGTATATATATAATATATAAATTATTTATATACATGTAAATAATTTTCTACATTTTTTTACAGAGAACAAAGTTTTTGGAATCTGGGTGAATGATTTTAAAAAGCACTTAGAGTGTAGCTAACTAAGTACAAGTAATTCTGCATCAATTTGTTTTTTTCTAAGAAGAAATCAATTAGAAAATTTAAGTCAACAAAGATGAAAACAATAAGCCTGATATATCTGATTTTCCATAAAATTTCAAGTGCATAGCTCTTTGCATTCAAAACAAAAAACAAACAAACAAACAAACACAAAGATCTAATATAAGCCATTATGGATGTTTTAACCCCATATATAAGTAGAAATCTAATAACTAAGTTTTATGCAAGAATAATGTGAATATAGATATTTCTGGTGTTCAGTTTCCCTTTATATCTCCAATTAACCTTTATTTATTGAGAAACCATGGCATTCTAATTTGATTGGCAGAACTAGTGTTGGCATCAGTAAGAGAGTTCAGAAACTCTGCTGGAAAATCATGGTTTATTAATATATCATTAAGCACTTTGAATGGATTCCAATAGTGCATGTCTAAGGAAAAAAATAATTCAACATTTGTTAGTTACTGACAGAATATAGAATGTAAATTTACATTATAAACCTTATGTTAAAAATCTTAATATACCAGCAATTGAATTACAGATCACACAATGATAGTGTATGTCATCTGCCTTTTTACCATAGAGAACTATCAATGTTAATGATTATATACTTTTATCCAGGCAAAAGTATATTATCATATGGTAATATGATCAAATGAAAGCTACATTTATTTGCAATATGGTTGCAATAGGGCATTTAGTCCATTTATGATCTGAAACTAAATGGGAACATGTGCAGTTGAAGTATGCAATCTGATTTGTACTTTGTTTTTAATGAGCACACAATAAGTAAGGATATCTGTGATTTTAAAGCACCATTATATTTTTCTCTATATTAAGATTCTAATCAGTTCTAGGAAATACAGTAAGTTTTCAGTTTAGAAAACATTCACATGTTTAATTTCTATCAATTTAAAATAAAGCTATATTCATTAATTACTTTTCACATTTATGTTTCAGTCTATAAATAATCTGAACAAATATTTGTACATGTTTCTAATTAATCTATTTTCACACATAAAACATAACACTTTTTCTTGGAGATATTTGATATTTTCAAATTCTGCTTGAATATGAATGGATATCTTTTGCATGCAAGATCTCTACAGTATTACAGATCCAAAATTAATACATTTGCATAATTCTATTCTAAATACTCTTCTTTTGGTGTAAACTGAATTGTCACCTTTTGTCTTGTCTTTGTACATAGAGATTTTGGACACATTTGCAGATGTACCAAGAAGAGCAAACACAGTAATTAATGTAAATTGATTATGTTAACTAAGCCACTTAATTGAAATCAACATTTCTCAAATTTTATAAGTTGATATTTAGAGAATAAATAAATTCTGAGAAATTCCTAGGAACAAATTGTAGCAGGAAATTTGAGACTGTATATTAGAAAGTAAAGCAAATTACTCCTCAAGTTTGTATCAACATATTTTTTGTCTTTCTGGAACCACAACATAAACTCGGTGTTAACATATGACACATTGTCACCATTCATGGCTGTATCCTAGTCTCTCTCACTCCAGTGAGAACTCGATAACTAAGGAGATAATCATTTTCGAGGGAAATTTTAATATTTCATTGCATAGTGTGTACATGCAGGGAGGTGACAAGCAATGGGAGGCATGGAAGACAATCTGATGTGTTTTTTTAGGCAAAGATAATGATGCAGGGCTTTAGCAACAGACACATTTGAGGGTGAAGACATGGAACATTTTTGACATTCTTTGTAATGTTTCAAAACAGTGGTTCTAGTGAGACATAGCATGCAATGCCGTATTCCAAAATAGAGTTTTCCATCTCTTCTTTTTGTCTGTCATTTATGTAATGAAACTCTGGCTCTGAATGATCAAATTAGTGAATTTTGTAAAATTCCCAAGCACCACATTATACCTATGTGCAAGTTTTGAGACACAAATTTGAACTATGTGGACTTGTGTTCATGCTTTAATATGTAGCTTCTTTTAAAAATAATGTCATTTATTTATTTTTCTCTCTACAAAAATAAAGAAGTAATCTCATGGTTATACAGCATGGCTAATGTATTGGTAAATATATGTAAAATCTATTTAGCTCTTTATAATTTAAGATTGATATACAAATTATGCTGATTTCTACATTAAGAATAGATTTCTAAATAAAGGCTGCCAAATGGACCCCCTCGTGCTCATTCAGAATATCTACATTTGTTTCTTATACATTACAAAACTGCTGCTTTAAAACACTTTTTTTTTTTTTTTTTTGTATTTTTCTGAAGTTGGAAATGGGGAGGCAGTCAGACAGACTCCCACATGCACCTGACCGGGATCCACCCGGCATGCCCACCAGGGGGTGATGCTCTGCCCATCTGGGGCATCGCTATGTTGCAACCAGAGCCATTCTAGCGCCTGAGGCAGAGGCCATGGAGCCATCCCCAGTGCCCGGGGCCATCTCTGCTCCAATGGAGCCTTTGCTGCAGGAGGGGAAGAGAGAGACAGAGAGGAAGGAGAGGGGGAGGGGTGGAGAAGCAGATGGGTGCTTCTCCTGTGTGCCCTGGCCAGGAATCGAACCCGGGACTCCTGCACGCCAGGCCGACGCTCTACCACTGAGCCAACCAGCCAGGGCTAAAACACTTTCTTATTGAAAATAAATTTGTGTAATAAATCTCTTACTATCATGTATTTTTAAAGTATATGTACAACAATTAGAAAGTATGAATAAAGTTAAGTGATTCAACAAATAAAAACATCAATATTAATAACAAAGAAATCAAGCATATTAAGTTGATTTTTTAGATAGCTTTGTAACCATATTACCTGCACATAAAACAGTTTGTAATTTCCTTTCCACACAATATATACAAAAGTTACAGTCAATAAATAGCTAGATTTTAGCAGACTCAAGTGATGTGTAAAGAAAGATAACAACAAAGCCTATTTCTGAAACTGTGGAGAATTATGTATCTATATAAACTTTTGCCACGATTGTAGTTTATGAAAAAAATATATACATTTTTCTAGGAGGGAATGTATAGAAGAAAAATGACTATCGTTGAATTCATAGTTTAGATAGGGGTAAGATAAGAAGTCAGAAAGAAAAATGATCAAGAAGAAGGCAGCCAAGAGCAAAAAATAAGCTGTGTTTCTAAAATGAAAGTAAGAGAAAGTGAAACCAAAGGTAGATAGATATGATACTGAAAATAGAGTGTGATAAGGAAACCAGACTCATACACTCACAGTCAATTTTACACCTTGCACTTCTGTTAGAAGTCATAAGCAGGGGATGAGAAAACCAAATAAAGCCTGATAGAAATAGAAAATCTGACATGATATTATGAAAAAAAGAAAATCTTTTATACACTTTAATTTTGTATGAGCACTAGTAACCAGATGTCTGTTTTAGATATTCACTTTTTAGAACTTTTTTTAACATCAATAATCAGCATAAACCTAAACACTCTCTCTTCCTCCCCTTCTTTCAACTTGAGAATGCTATATTTTTGAGTAGGCAGGAGGCAGAATTGAATCTGCTATCTTGCACATATTAAATCTCAGAATATTAACTCATCACTATGTCAGTTCTTGTTGTTTCTTCTCTGTGTATTTGAAAATTTATTTAAAGATAATAAGAAAATAAAATAATAGCCATTCAAATAGGTGTGAGGTGTTATGTCATTGTAGTTTTGATTTGCATTCCCCTGATAGCTAGTAAAATTGAGCATTTTTCCACATATCTGTTGGCCATTTGTATGTCTCCTTGGGAAAAGTTTCTATTGGAGTCCCTGCCTATTTATTAACTGGATTGCATTTTGTTGTTGTTGTTGTTGAATTGTCTAAGTTTTTTATATATTTTGGATAACAACCTCTTATCAGAGGCGTTGTTTGAATATATCTTCTCCCGTTTGGCTAGTTACCTTTTTGTTTGTTGATTGTTTATTATGCTCTGCAGAAGCTTTTTAAATTTATATAGTCCTATTTATTTATTTTTGTCTTCACTTCCCTTCCTTTTGAAGTCAAATTTATAAGTTTAGTGCCCACATTTCTTTTTTTATTATTATTAAGTGAGAGGTGGGGAGGCTGAGAGACAGACTCCTGCATGCCTCTCTACTAGGATCTACTCAGAAAGCCCCTTACAGGATGATACTCAGCACATCTGGGGCTGCTGCTCTACTGCTCAGCAACCGATCTATTTCAACACTTGAGGTGAGGTCATGGAGCCATTCTTAGTGCCTGGAAGCAAATTGCTCAAACCATTTGAGCCATCGCTGCAGGAGGAAAAGAGAGAGAGAGAGAAGGGGGGAGGAGTGGAAAAGCAGATAGTTGCTTCTCCTGTGTCTCCTGACAGAGAATCAAACCTGGGACTTGCACATGCTGGACCGATTGCTCTACTGCTGAGCCAACCAGCAAGGGTCCTTATATTTCCTTCTACATAGCTTATTGTTTAAGGTCTTATATTTAGGTCTTTGTTCCATTTGAGTTAATTTTTATTAATGATGACAAATAGCAGTTTAGTTTTAATTTTTTACATGTGACTTTCCAATTTCCCAGCAATATTTATTGAAGAGGTTTTCTTTTCTCCATTGTATTTTTTTTACTCCTTTGTCAAAAATTATTTGTCTATATACAAAGGTTTATTTCTGGATTCTCAATTTGTTCCATTAGCCTGGGTGTCTATTTTTTCTGCCAATAACATGCTGTTTTGATTACTGCAACTCTGTAGGACAATTTGAAGTTAGGAAGTATGACTTTGTTCTATTTTCTCAAGATTGTTTTGAATATTCAATTTTTTTTGTATTCCTATATAATTTTATTAACCAATGTCAGCTCAATACATTTAATTAAAAAAAAGATGTAAGTTAAATTATAACAAGACCAAGACACTGTTTGTTTCACAATTTTTTTGAGACTTCATAATGATACTTATTGTATATATCGATGTGTAGACATTCAGTTATAAATTATTTTTGTTAAAACATCAATGCTATTTTGCTTCCTGGTAAAGCCAATTGGTGACTACATAGTGAAAGCAGATTAACAAAGTCAATACAGCACAATATGTGTTCATGTGTGTACTGTGTTTTGCTACTTGGTGATTAGCAGGCCATGGATATATACAAAGGATGAATAAAACTTATTAACAATGAAAATAACAAAGGAGAGAAAGTTAGCAATAGAATAAGACTAAAACTTCCTAAATAGCAAATACAATAATAACAAAACAAACTTAAGCAGTTAGAAATTGTCAATCTATGGTTTGTTTTCCTTCAGAAAATGAAGGAAAGAAGGAAGGAAGGAAGGAAGGAAGGAAGGAAGGAAGGAAGGAAGGAAGGAAGGAAGGAAGGAAGGAAGGAAGGAATAAAGGAAGGAAGGAAGGAAGGAAGGAAGGAAGGAAGGAAGGAAGGAAGGAAGGAAGGAAGGAAGGAAGAAAAGGATGAGGAAGGGAAGAAGGGGAGAGAGATAGAGAGAGGGAAAGAGAGAAAATACAATGTTTTCAAGGTTAAGAAGTAGAGGCTAATGTCATTGAGTAACACAGCTACAAGGTAGGTAATGGCCCTAATAAAAAACAGGAAATGTTTTTATAGGAAGGTTAGGCTTTGCCAAAGTGAAGGAGACAATGTATTTTACCATGTAAAGAGAGAGAGAACGTATATATCACCAAGACCAAACAGATTATTTGGATTACAGCTAAAAAGTAAATACGGAAAGAAAATAAATGACAAGAAGCAGCTATTTCTCAGGCAGAATGAAAAGGAAGATTTAAAAATAAGTATGCAAATGAGAAAAGCCTGTAAAAGAGCTAAGACATTAATCATGGAAGATTATAATTACACCAATGCCAACAAGGCTGACAATAAGAGAATGCCTATGGAAAGTGGCACACTTGGAGGAAATATATGTTGTATAAACAGTATATTTATAAAAAAACTTATCTATATTGTACACTGAAGTTAAAATTTTAAAACAGCCTGGTAAAATGATAAATATGGTTCTTATAAATAAAATCAATAAAAATATGAATAAAAAGGGAAAAAATACAGTAATGTACAGTGATTAAATACCAAGACAGGTTCAAAGTAAGAGATTTCACCATTCAATAGATTTACTAAGCATTTACTGTGGTTAATACAAAAGATTTTAGAGACTAATACTGAGATAAATAATACATTATCCCTTACCTCAAAAACTACAGTTTGAATTTATAGAGTATTTAGTGGTGTTTAGTGAGTATGCTAGGTCTTTAATTTACGAAAGTCTATATACCTAGTTGGGTTGAAAATAACACATGCTTTTTTTAATTGTCTTTTGATTTGAATAACAGAACTCCACTAAGCTTAGCTATAGTAAAGAAAATTATATCAGTTTGATGGGGGAACATACAGGCAAAAATCAATTAGACTACATAAGAAAATAGATCCTGTATCTGAAAAGCCAAAACAAAATAAAGAAACCAAGTATGCCCTCTCTTAACTTGGTTCTTTCTAAGCACTGTTTCTTATTAGGGCTGTTTTTCCATACAATTGTACGAAGAAGCAGTCTAACATTGTGTGTGGTTTCTGACCTCCAGTGAGCTGGACTTGAATTCTTAATGCACCTTTATTGTGTTTTGAGGCACAAGCTTTGACTTGAAACACAATTTCAATTCTTGTTCAACACTTATTGAATCTTGGACCAACTTATTTATATTTTTTGTGCCTCAGTTTTTTTCAGTATAAAATGGAGCTAATACTCCCTGTCTCATGGATTCTTTTCACTATAGGCATGAAAAGAGAAAATAAATATAAATAATTTAGAATTTTACAGTAGTCCCTCTTTATCTACAGGTGTAAGTTTCAAGACCCTTAATGGCTGCTTGAAACTACAGATAGCACCATATCCTCTATATATTATATTTTTTTCTATGCATACATGCTTATTACAAAGTTTAATTTGTAAATTAAACACAGTAAGATATTAACAAAAAAGGCAAATAATGAAATAATTATAACAATATACACTATAATAATTTTATGCGAACGTGGTATTAGTTTCTCAAAATACTGAACTGACCCTTCATCTTCTTGTGATGATGTGAGGTTATAAAATATCTATGTGAGGAGATAAAGTGAGGTGAGTAACACAAACAGTGTGATGTGGTGTTAGGCTGCTATTGACCTTCCTACAATATGTTGTTGAGAGTCTTCTTTACCAGTAGAAGTAGCCCTTCCACTCCTACCCAAAAAGGTTATGGTAGTCCCTCTTGGACTAATGAATCTGTAATGATGTTTCTGATTTGCATGTCATTTTTTATTCTTTTTAGGGCCTACTTTACCATTTCTTTTTACTTCTAGAAATTTTAGTTGTCTGAAGTCTCAGTAAACTCCAAAAAGTAAAATACAAAGTGTCGGGACCATTAAGGATCCTAAAAAATGAAATGAGGACATTAAATCCTTAAATTCTATTGTGTTTTCTTTGATGCTACAAGGAGTTCCTGTATCTGTGTGAGGAATTATCCCTACTTTGCCTCAGGCCTCTCCTCAAGTAGTTGTCTTATAAAACATATATAATCTTATTAACCAACTTCACCCCAATAAATTTAATAAAAAGAAAAAAAAGCATAATTATACAACAGTTTAAAAAAATTGCTGATTTTTTTTTCAAGAGACAGACAGTCGGGGATGACGTCAGAGTAATGGCGGGGTAGGAAGCGATACCGATAAATCTCCCCCAAAACTCAACAAGATCTTCAACCAGAAACAGAAAAACCTATACTTGGAGCTTCCAGATGCTTCGCAATACACCCAAAGGTATGATTGAGTGAAAAATTGGCTAAATATATAACCAAACCCCGAAGGAAATAGGGAGTAAGAAATGCTCCGCCTTCCTCACTAACCTAAACAGGGCGGCTTTCTCTGGTAACTGTGAATATAGAAACTGAGGCGGGCAAAGGGGGTGAATAGATCCAGGCTGCCGCAGCACAAACGGCCGAACCAGGCTGTGGCACGGAGATCCAAGCCGAGGAAAATCTGATACTGTGGCAACCCGGGCAATACAAGCTAACACGTGCGCCAAACCCAAACAAAGAAAGAAAAGCAGAGCGGCCATTTTACCCGGTCTCCTGGTCGGTGCGCAGTTAGTGGGCGAGAATTTCTTCCTGGGAAAGCCACGCACGGGAGGGAGTGAGAACTAATTCCAACGGTGGAGATTTTCCGTGCTGGAGGGTGTTTCACTCAGAGGGAACCGCGGCCGGCCTCATATCCTGGTTTGCGCACGCAGATAAGGAGTGAGCAATTCCTCCGAGTGCCTCGGCAGTGCGCGCCCGTGTTATCGCACAGAGGGGCAGAGTCAGGGGCCTTTGTGTGGGCCAAAGCGGAATCTCAAGCCGCCCCAGCGCCTTGCAAAAGCCGCGCATGGAAACGGAGCGAGACTCAATTCCAACGGTGGAGATTTTCCGTGCTGGAGGGTGTTTCACTCGGAACCGCGGCCGGCCTCATATCCTGGTTTGCGCGCGCAGATAAGGAGTGAGCGATTCCTCCGAGTGCCTCGGTAGTGCGCGCCTGTGTTATCGCACAGAGGGGCAGAGTCAGGGGCCTTTGTGTGGGCCAAAGCGGAATCTCGAGCCGCCCCAGCGCCTTGCAAAAGCTGCGCACGGGGACGGAGTGAGACTCAATTCCAACGCTACAACTTTTCCCTGCGGTTGGGGGTTTCACTCAGAGCGTGAGACTGCTGGCTGGATAGCCTGGTCACAGACAGTGAGTGAGAGTTTCCTCCAAGCGCCCCGGAAGTGGGCGCCTGCTTGTGTTACCGGACAGAGTGGCAGAGCCAGAGGTCTTTGAGAGGGCAGAAAGCCCGCCTGATTATGCTAGCAGCTCTGACTGACTGAGCCTTACCCAGAGCCCTGTGCTGAGTGGAAATAGAGTGGGGATTTGCCAGCTCTTTGAGCCTCTTACTATCCAGGCAGAGGCAGCAGCAACCCCATAGCTGAATTATCAGGCTACTAATTAAGGAAGGAAAGACTAGGAGAAAGGCTCCAGGAACACGGACTCTCTCACTGTCGGAGCCTATAAATGATATTGAGCTTCGAATGCCAACGAGACTAAAGCACAATACATGACATTGCCATAGAGACTTATCAACTGCAAACCTCTACCTGAGCGTGCCAAAGGGGCAGAACCCGGGGTACAGAGTCACCGACCAGGAAGAGGGAGAGAAAAGAAAAAGCAAGAAGATAACCTCTCAAAATCAAGAATAATCTGCAGACTTTATAACCTATCCCATTTTATTATATTTGTTCGTTTGTTTCTCTTATCTTCATTCTTGATACTTTTTTTTCCTCCTCCAATTTGGCCGATTAACTCTCTACCGGTCTTACTCTCTCCTCTCCTTGAACTACACTACCCATAAGTGTTACATCTCCCATTATCTTTTCTCTTCTCTTCCTTTCTTTCTATGAGGGTTGCACTCCAAAACCCTTAACTCTCTCTCTCTCTCCTTTCTTTTTTCTTCTTTTAGTGGTTACCTCTTTTTTTCTCTCACTCTCTTTCTTTTCTCCCTCTATATTAGTTTCTTCCTTTCTCCTTTACATCTCCTCCCATTCAAACCTCAATAACAAACAAATTATCTTATCTGGGACTCAAACCTATGTTTGTGGCATTTTAGGGGGTTTTTACTTCACCTTTTTAACTCACTAGCAGTGCTCTCATCCCTGGCTCTCCATATTATCTAGTTCTTGTTCCACTAAATACAATAGTAATTTTTTAATTTGTCCCCCCATTTTTCCATTTTCCTCTTATTCCTCTCATCATAACTCTTAGACAACCAACACCTAAAAGCAAATCATTTCATTCTTGACCCAAATTTTTTCCTTATTTGCTTTTTGTGGGTCCATACGCTCTTTTTTTTTCTTTTTTCTTTCCTTTTTTTTTTTTTCTTTTTTTTTTTTTTTTTTTTTTGCCCCTTTATTACTTTTCCCCAATTCAGGCCCTCCATCACAGGCATTGTTTGTTATAATTCACAGTCCACCACAAGATTTTCTCAAAAAAGAGGGGAGAGGAGAGGAGAGGAAAAAAGGAGGGGGGAAATAATTTCCTTTTTTTTAATTTTTATTTTATTTTTCTTTATTTCATTATTAATTTTTTTTAAAAAAAAAACAACTCTTTTCAATTTTTTATTTTTTTATTGTTATTTTTTAACTTTTTATTCTTTATTAAATCTCATTAATACTATCAACAAAACCACCCTCAGATGCCATTAAGGAAGAGAAAATCGAATATCATGGATACAAAAGAAAGAGAGGTAACACAGCTAGATGAGGAAAAATCTATGGAGAAAAAATTTAATATATTGGAAACCTTGGAGCTAAATGACAGAGAATTCAAGATAGAAATACTAAAAATCCTCCGAGATATACAAGAAAACACAGAAAGGCAATTTAGGGAGATCAGAAAACAACTCAATGAACACAAAGAATATATGTCCAAGGAAATTGAAACTATAAAAACAAATCAAACAGAGATGAAAAACTCAATTCACGAGCTGAAAAACGAAATAACAAGCTTAGCTAATAGAACAGGTCAGATAGAAGAGAGAATTAGTGAAATAAAAGACAAGCAACTTGAGGCACAACAGAGAGAAGAAGAAAGAGACTCAAAAATTAAAAAAAATGAGATAGCCTTACAAGAATTATCTGACTCCATCAAAAAGAATAACATAAGAATAATAGGTATATCAGAGGGAGAAGAGAGAGAAAATGGAATGGAGAACATACTCAAACAAATAATAGATGAGAACTTCCCAAGCCTGTGGAAAGAACTAAAGCCTCAAGTTCAAGAAGCAAACAGAACTCCGAGTTTTCTTAACCCCAACAAACCTACTCCAAGGCATATCATAATGAAATTGACACAAACAAACAGCAAAGAAAAAATTCTCAAGGCAGCCAGGGAAAAGAAGAATACAACATATAAAGGAAGGCCCATTAGATTATCATCAGATTTCTCAGCAGAAACTCTACAAGCTAGAAGAGAGTGGACCCCAATATTTAAAGTCCTGAAAGAGAGGAACTTTCAGCCACGAATACTATACCCATCAAAGCTATCCTTCAAATACGAAGGAGAAATAAAAACATTCACAGATACAGAAAAGATGAGGGAATTTATCATCAGAAAACCCCCACTCCAGGAATTACTAAAGGGGGTTCTCCAATCAGATACAAAGAACAAAAAAAAAACAGAGCCACAAGTAAAAGCTCCAAGAAGAACACAATAAAACCAAATATAAACTGTGACAACAACAAAAAGAAAGAGGGGGAGAAGATGGAGATTAACAGTAGCAAAGGACGATGGAGTGCAAAAGTACTCACAAAATAGTTCGCTACAATGAACAGGGTAGGGACCCTTTTCATTACTCAAAGGTAACCACCATTGAAAAAACCACCACAGAAGCACATGAGATAATAAAGATAGCAACAGAGGAAAGATGTATGGAATACAACCAAATAAAAACAAAAGATAGAAAAACAAAAGAGAAGGATCAAACAAGACACAAAACTAACAGAAAGCAAGATATAAAATGGCAATAGGGAACTCACAAGTACCAATAATTACACTAAATGTAAACGGATTAAACTCACCAATAAAAAGGCACAGAGTAGCAGAATGGATTAAAAAAGAAAATCCAACTGTATGCTGCCTACAGGAAACTCATCTAAGTAACAAGGATAAAAACAAATTCAAAGTGAAAGGCTGGAAAACAATACTCCAAGCAAATAACATCCAAAAAAAAGCAGGTGTAGCAATACTCATATCGGATAATGCTGACTACAAGACAGGAAAAGTACTCAGAGACAAAAATGGCCATTTCATAATGGCTAAGGGGACACTGAATCAAGAAGACATAACAATTCTTAATATATATGCACCAAACCAAGGAGCACCAAAATATATGATAGCTACTTATTGATCTTAAAACAAAAACTGACAAAAATACAATCATACTTGGAGACCTCAATACACCGCTGACGGCTCTAGATCGGTCATCCAAACAGAGAATCAACAAAGACATAGTGGCCTTAAACAAAACACTAGGGCACCTGGATATGATAGACATCTACAGGACATTTCATCCCAAAGTGACTGAGTATACATTTTTCTCCAGTGTACATGGATCATTCTCAAGAATTGACCATATGTTGGGCCACAAAAACAATATCAGCAAATTCAGAAAAATTGAAGTTGTACCAAGCATATTTTCTGATCATAAAGCATTGAAACTAGAATTCAACTGCAAAAAAGAGGAAAAAAATCCCACAAAAATGTGGAAACTAAACAACATACTTTTACAAAATGAATGGGTCAAAGAAGAAATAAGTGCAGAGATCAAAAGATATATACAGACTAATGAAAATGACAATACGACATATCAGAATCTATGGGATGCAGCAAAAGCAGTGATAAGAGGGAAGTTCATATTGCTTCAGGCATATATGAACAAACAAGAGAGAGCCAAGTGAACCACTTAACTTCCATCCTTAAGGAACTAGAAAAAGAAGAACAAAGACAACCCAAAACCAGCCGAAGAAAGGAGATAATAAAAATCAGAGCAGAAATAAATGAATTAGAGAACAGAAAAACTGTAGAAAAAATCAATAAAACAAGGAGCTGGTTCTTTGAAAAGATCAACAAAATTGACAAACCCTTGGCAAGACTTACCAAGGAAAAAAGAGAAAGAACTCATATAAACAAAATCCAAAATGAAAGAGGAGAAATCACCACGGACACCGTAGATATACAAAGAATTATTGTAGAATACTATGAAAAACTTTATGCCACTAAATTCAACAACCTAGAAGAAATGGATAAATTCCTAGAAAAATACAACCTTCCTAGACTCAGTCAAGAAGAATCAGAAAGCCTAAACAGACCTATCAGTAGAGAAGAAATAGAAAAAACCATTAAAAACCTCCCCAAAAATAAAAGTCCAGTCCCTGACGGCTATACCAGCGAATTTTATCAAACATTCAAAGAAGACTTGGTTCCTATTCTACTCAAAGTCTTCCAAAAAATTGAAGAAGAAGCAATACTTCCAAACACATTTTATGAGGCCAACATAACCCTCATCCCAAAACCAGGCAAGGATGGCACAAAAAAAGAAAACTACAGACCAATATCTCTAATGAATACAGATGCTAAAATACTAAACAAAATACTAGCAAATTGAATACAACAACATATTAAAAAAATAATACATCATGATCAAGTGGGATTCATCCCAGAATCTCAAGGATGGTTCAACATACGTAAAATGGTTAGCGTAATACACCATATCAACAAAACAAAGAACAAAAACCACATGATCTTATCAATAGACGCAGAAAAGGCTTTCGATAAAATACAACACAATTTTATGTTTAAGACTCTCAACAAAATGGGTATAGAAGGAAAATATCTCAACATGATAAAGGCCATATATGATAAATCATCAGCTAACATCATATTAAATGGCACTAAACTGAAGGCTTTCCCCCTTAAATCAGGAACAAGAGAGGGTTGTCCACTCTCTCCACTCTTATTTAATGTGGTACTAGAGGTTCTAGCCAGAGCAATCAGACAAGACAAAGAAATAAAAGGCATCCATATCGAAAAAGAAGAAATAAAGGTATCACTTTTTGCAGATGATATGATCCTATACATCGAAAACCCCAAAGAATCCACAAAAAGACTACTAGAAACAATAAGCCAATACAGTAAGGTCGCAGGATACAAAATTAACATACAGAAGTCAATAGCCTTTCTATATGCCAACAATGAAACAACTGAGAAGGAACTCAAAAGAATAATCCCCTTCACGATTGCAAGAAAAAAAATAAAATACTTAGGAATAAACATAACAAAGAATGTAAAGGACTTATATAATGAAAACTATAAACCATTGTTAAGGGAAATCGAAAAAGATATAATGAGATGGAAGAATATACCTTGTTCTTGGCTAGGAAGAATAAATATAATCAAGATGGCTATATTACCCAAACAATATACAAATTTAATGCAATTCCCATCAAACTTCCAATGACATTTTTTAAAGAAATAGAGCAAAAAATCTTCAGATTTATATGGAACTATAAAAAACCCCGAATAGCCAAAGCAATCCTAAAGAAAAAGAATGAAGCTGGGGGCATAACAATACCTGACTTCAAACTCTATTATAGGGCCACGACAATCAAAACAGCATGGTATTGGCAGAAAAATAGACACTCAGACCAATGGAACAGAATAGAAAGTCCAGAAATAAAACCACATATATATAGTCAAATAATTTTTGATAAAGGGGCCAACAACACACAATGGAGAAAAGAAAGCCTCTTCAATAAATGGTGCTGGGAAAACTGGAAAGCCACATGCAAAAGAATGAAACTGGACTACAGTCTCTCCCCCTGTACAAAAATTAACTCAAAATGGATCAAAGATCTAAACATAAGACCTGAAACAATTAAGTACATAGAAGAAGACATAGGTACTCAACCCATGGACCTGGGTTTTAAAGAGCATTTTATGAATTTGACTCCAATGGCAAGAGAAGTGAAGGCAAAAATTAATGAATGGGACTACATCAGACTAAGAAGTTTTTGCTCAGCAAGAGAAACTGATAACAAAATAAACAGAAAGCCAACTAAATGGGAAATGATATTTTCAAACAACAGCTCAGATAAGGGCTTAATATCCAAAATATACAAAGAACTCATAAAACTCAACAACAAACAACAAACAATCCAATAAAAAAATGGGAAGAGGATATGAATAGACACTTCTCCCAGGAAGAAATACAAATGGCCAACAGATATATAAAAAGATGCTCATCTTCTTTAGCTATTAGAGAAATGCAAATCAAAACGGCAATGAGATACCACCTCACACCTGTTCGATTAGCTGTTATTAGCAAGTCAGGTAATAGCAAATGTTGGAGAGGCTGTGGAGAAAAAGGAACCCTCATCCACTGTTTGTGGGAATGTAAAGTACTACAACCATTATGGAAGAAAGTATGGTGGTTCCTCAAAAAACTGAAAATAGAACTTCCTTATGACCCAGCAATTCCTCTACTGGGTATATATCCCCAAAACTCAGAAACATTGATACGTAAAGACACATGCAGCCCCATGTTTATTGCAGCATTGTTCACAGTGGCCAGGACATGGAAACAACCAAAAAGCCCATCAATAGATGACTGGATAAAGAAGATGTGGCACATATACACTATGGAATACTACTCAGCCATAAGAAATGGTGACATCGGAACATTTACAGCAAAATGGTGGGATCTTGATAACATGATACGAAGCGAAATAAGTAAATCAGAAAAAAACAGGAACTGTATTATTCCATATGTAGGTGGGACATAATAGTGAAACTAAGAGACATTGATAAGAGTGTGGTGGTTATGGGGGGGAGGGGGGAATGGGGGAGGGAAAGGGCGAGGGGGAGGGGCACAGAGAGAACAAGATAGAGGGTGACAGAGGACAATCTGACTTTGGGTGGTGGGTATGCAACATAATTGAATGACAAGATAACCTGGACTTGTTATCTTTGAATATATATATCCTGATTTATTGATGTCACCCCATTAAAAAAATAAAATTATAAAAAAAAAAAAAAAAGAGAGACAGACAGTCAGAGAAAGGGATAAATAGGGACAGACAGACAGGAATGAAGAGAAATGAGAAGCATCAATCATTAGTTTTTCATTGTGACACCTTTGTAGTTCATTGATTGCTTTCTCATATGTGCCTTGACCATGGGCCTTCAGCAGACTGAGTAACCCCTTGCTCAAACCAGCAACCTTGGGTCCAAGCTGGTGAGCTTTGCTGGTGACCTTGGGGTCTCAAACCTGGGTCCTCCGCATCCCAGTTCAATGCTCTATCCACTGTGCCACCACCTGGTCAGGCAACATTACATTGCTGATTTCTCTCAGGACTAACTTCCACCCACTTTTTACTTTAGACCTAAAGATAGATTGGGTCTAGCTTTGAGTCTACTTTCAGTCCCAGCAGGCCCCAAGAGGTGAGTTACAAAGTATAGCATACAAGGAGGTTCTCTGCACACCAAAATAACTGCATGCTTTTCCCACATGATTTATATAAAAAGAAAGCTGGAGAATATGTTTAGAAACAGATAAAATGGGTATGAAATCAAAACAATCGTAAAATTGGACCAGGCTAAATCCTTTGATATAGCCTTACAAGGCAGAGATACTAGGCTCAGTGTTTTAGCTGAAGAGGTGAAGAAGCACTCTAAAAGATCACTTAGTTGGCTGACTGACACATGGACCAAAAGGTGATCTACACTAAATGATGCTAAAATGACAGAAATTTATTTATAAATTGTAGAGAAACATATCCAAAAGCTTAAGAGAATTGAAATCTCAGAGTGTTTTTTCATAGAAGAACAACACATACACTTTAGGAAGGTCAAGAAATCATTGTTTTCATGAAGACAATGAGAAATAATTTGTGAGAAAAGCCTCATTATCAATAAAGGTCCCTGGGCTGACCCCTCTTTGTAGATCAAAACATGCAATAATAACTGCTGCCATTGAAGTTGGATCCCTAAATGCAACAACAGTGATAAAATATCATGTGACAGAAGCCAACTATTCACCAAAAACAAGGTGATCATGGTTATCATAATGAAAAATAAAAGCAACACAGTAATCAGGATATTCTTACTTGCCCAGACCTTTGATATTGGCTATTTGATCATGGCCTCCCTAAAAGTTAAATATATGAAAGGCCTACTATATTCTTCATGTGACTGTTTCATGTGGCTTGAACTCATATTATGGACATTTGGATTCTAAGAGAAAGAAACTTTAGAATCAGAAATTCCAGGGATTTGACTTCTATTACTTTCTATTGGCCAAAACAGTAAAAAAATAAACCCATATTCAAAAGGAGGGAAGTAATGTCTATTCTTAGATGTGGATATTCACTCAGGGAGGGAAGGAATTTATTATAAGAGACCAACTGTCACAGTCTACTCTCTGGCCTCAGGTATCAAGTACTCCTTATATATAAAGTATAAATAAGTACTCTGCCAAATTTTTTATCCATTAAAGCATTTTCTTGCAATGCAGGATTCTCTCATCATGTGTGGATAAAGTTCCTCAGATGTAGCATCTTGGAAGCAACTTCTCAGGAGCATTTTCCCCCAATATACTCACCATACTGTGGTGAAAAAGGCAGAGCATAATCACATAGACATGCCAATTTATAAACAGGGAAATGAAAGACACAATACAGTAAATGGTACATAAAAAATATGGTATCAAATTGGGCATATGTCGTTTCCTCCAACTCCAACTAGAGATGATATAATTCTTGAGAAATTCTTGAGTATCAAAGTATAATAAAATCTATTTAGTGTAGGGGCCTGAGAGAAAGACCCAGGATGTGGGCTTGGTTAACAACATATACTGCAGAGGCAGTCCAGCTCCCATGCTTTTCTAGGCTGCTTGCCTCAGCTCCAGCTTCCATGTCTTTTGGGGCTGCCTGATTGGTCCAATTCCCATGCTTTTCTAGGGCAGCCACACCTCTTCAGGCAGCCACACCTCTTCAGGCAGCCACACCTCTTCAGGCAGGCACACCTTTTCGGGTTGCCTGACTCAGCAACTGACATCACCTCACTGATAGAATGTTGGCCCCATGACACTATTGTCTCTGAGCACTATATCTACCATGTCGTCACTGCTAGGTTAGGGGCCACAGGAACCTGGAGGGAAGGAGGGTCCTACAGGACAGCACGGACTGAAAGACTGCCGGACTGAGGACTAAGGAATGAAGGAATTAAGCATTGCAGCATGTCTCATATTTCTCCGGCTCCTCATGCTTTGTTCACTTTGGGGATCTCCCGCCTCAACCATCCCTCATGGAGCAGGTGGGCTCTGACATTTAGTGCATGAACAGGATGTACACTAGTACGTAGACAAAAGTCTCAAGCAGAAATAGACTTGAGGGAGTACCCATCGTTCTACTTTATTTTTTTTATAAATAAATTTTTATTGTTAATGGGTTGACATCAATAAATCAGGGTACATATATTCAAAGAAAACATGTCCAGGTTATCTTGTCATTCAATTATGTTGCATACTCATCACCCAAAGTCAGATTGTCTTCCGTCACCCTCTATCTAGTTTTCTGAGGGGCCATCATTCTACTTTAGATTGAGCTTTTGGGTGCTATAAGATAATAATCATAGAGTTCTTGGAAGTATTTCTGTCTAGATGAGAGATTCTTTCAGGCAGACTATTTAATCTTGCCAATGTTTTAATAAATGTTCTTACACATCTTGTTACTACTATGTCCTCTATAAAAGGTGTGGAGAACCCAGATGGGCTGACAGGGAGAGACATACTAACTACCTGGTTAGGGATTCTTCTTTGGTCATCCCAGCAAAGACAAAATCAAGAAAGCCATTCCCAGACAACCTCTCAAGAAATATCACCTTGTAAAAGAGTTGGGTGGAGATCTTAATTTCTTCAACCCCCAAATCTAGGTACTAGAGCAGGGTGGTAATAGGTTGACCCCTGAAAGCTTTCTGGGTAAGGCACTCTGCAGAGAGGGCAAAGTTTTACTGATCTTAGACAACTAATGCCTCTTCTTGCAGTGAGCCCCACTGTCCATCAGGTTGGGATTACAACCTGAGCCATTGTGTCTGAGCCTTCCTCAACCAGGAGCCTCTTTCTATACTAAACAGCTATGATCAAGGAGCCTCAGAACTTGAGGTTTGAAATGAGAAGCTTTTCTGAACATCCTAGGGCTGAAGCTGGCCTGGAAGACAACTTGATGTTCCTTTGCTCAATCTTCTAGAGTCTTTTCTTGGACAGAAGAAAGAAAATTCTGCACTCTATGAGCCAAGTAGGATCCAGGAGCAAAGAGAGGATGAAGAGTGGCCTTAACAGGGGCCCATCCAGACTACCAGATGGACTCCTGCCCTGAGTCATGGCCAGAAGCCACCAGCACAAACTGAGAGGAGCAGGGCTTTTTGACTCTGAAAGAAGCATTCTGTTGTAACAGAGAGCCTCCAGTCTGGGTGTCAGGGGAAGAATTGGGAGACATGGGAAATTCTGCTCCCTAGAAAGTCTCAAGCAGCAACCTCCTTATCCCCAGGGTTCATCAGCTTGTTTATTTCTAGCCTATATGTCCTCAGTAGGGACCCTTTATTGATCAATAAAATAATTTCCTATAAAACCTAGTGTTTGACTTGAAATCTATTTGTCCAATGTAAGACCCTAAACTTCCTAGTTCCCAAAAAATACATTCCCCTGTGGGTTACCTGGTCCTATAAGACCTTCTGCCTCCAAAAAGGACCCTTGGTTGCAGCTTCTATGTGGCTCGTGCAATGATACCTGTGCAAATTGGGACAGGACTCAGGCTGAAACCAATGAATAATTCCCTGTGGTGAGCATGCATGTGTGACGTGTGTGTGTGTGTGTGTGTGTGTGTGTGTGTGTGTGTAGAGGACTGAAAAAAATGGTGTGTTAATCTATGAATCCACCCCTCCATTAACTGATTTATTCAACAAATATTTGTTGAGCACCTGTGCCTGTTGCTTGGAATATTTGTGTGAATAGAGGATTCGAACCCCTCTCCTCAAAGCATCCACAAACAAAAGGAAGAGACAAGTCAACAATATAATTTTAAATAAGGATAGTTGTTATAAAGAAAAATAAAATCAGATAAAAGGATAGAGTGAGGGGGGGATGATAGATTCTATAAGGTGATCAGGGAAGGCTACTTTGAGGGGGTGAATTTATAGTGGAGAGGTGTGATGGGTCATGCGAAGAGCTGGGGAAAGTATTCCAGGAGGGTAATAAGGCAAAGTGCCCTGAGGTGGGAATGAGCAGCCTGTTTGTTCTAGGACCCGCAGAAAGGCCAGTGTGGGGAGGGAGGAAAGAGGAAAGAATGGAAATGTGATTGGAGAGATAGGTATGACTCCAACTGTAGTGGGCCTTGTCATCAATATTGAGGGGTGTGAATCAGTTTTTAAGTGTAACGAGAAGTTGTGGTTGGGCTTAAAACAGGGTAGTGAAGTGACCTGTGCAGAGGACAGGAAGAGCAATCTGACTGCTGTGTGCCGTGGCGGTGAGGTGCTGGCTGTTACCAGTGGACCGTCTCGGCAGTTAAGGGGACAGTGGTCCTGGGGAGTGGGGAAGGGAGAATATCAGCAGACAAGAAAGAGCACAGGCTTTGAGTCTGTGTCCCAGGCCCACTGGCCTCAGCAGCCCAGAACAGAAGGGGGCACTGTCAGCAGCCTGGAGCCTTTGGGCTGGGGTGAAATCACACACCTTGTGGTCAGCACGCTTGTCTTCAGGAGCCACAGCAGCAAGATTGTTGCTTCTCCCATGACACATACCCTCAAGGCCAGGGAAGGTTCTGATCATTTAAGAAGTTTCCCTAATGTGGGTGAGAGAAAAGGGGCACATGCACTGGGTCTCCTAGAAAGTGCCTACTGTGCATCTCAGTTAACCCACCAAAGATAAGGAATGCCTCTTCCTGCAGTGACCACCACTGGAGCTTATACCCTTAGTGTCTTGCTCTGACTTGGTGTGATGGGGCTGACTTGTGGTTACTGGAAGAGTCAGATGGGTCAGCAATTCCCAAACATGAGGCAAACAGACTCAGACTCACCTAAGGATCTTAGGAAAATTAGAAATGACCAGCAACCACACCAGTCTTACTGAATACATTTTCAGGGCAGGGTCTGGACATATACTCTTTTTAAAAGCTTCCTATAGCTAGCTACCAGTTTATAGGAAATACAAGGGACAGAGAAACATGTGAGATGACACCATGGGATGTGATCAGCAAATTCCGAAACAAAACTAAAGGACAAAGGATGTGAATTTTTTCACAAATAAATTGCAAAGAAGAATTTTTTGTCAAGATGGAAGAACATGTAAGTGCTGTGCTCCCCTTCCCTCAGTACTACATTAAAATTATGACTAAACTGCAGAACAACCCCTTTTGAGAACAGCCTATAGACCAGCTAAAGAGAAGTTTTATATAATTGAGGATATTCAGAAGAACCTACATGGACAGTAATGAGAGGGTTGGAGATGTGGAAGGGCAGGCTCCACACTCACAATGTGGTAATTAAAAGACACTCCTGGCCTGACCTGTGGTGGCGCAGTGGATAAAGCGTCGACCTGGAAATACTGAGGTCGCCGGTTCGAAACCCTGGGCTTGCCTGGTCAAGGCACATATGGGAGTTGATGCTTCTAGCTCCCCCTCACCTCTCTCTGTCTCTCCCTCTCCTCTCTAAAATGAATAAAGAAAAAAAAAAAGACACTCCTTACAGAGTGAAATAAATAAATCAGAAAAAAACAAGAACTGCATGATTCCATACATTGGTGGGACATAAAAACGAGACTAAGAGACATGGACAAGAGTGTGGTGGTTATGGAGGTGGGAGGGAAGGAGAGAGAGAGGAAAGGGGAGGGGGAGGGGCACGAAGAAAACTAGATAGAAGGTGACAGAGGACAATCTGACTTTGGGTGATGGGTATGCAATATAATTGAATGACAAGATAACCTGGACATGTTTTCTTTGAATATATGTACCCTGATTTATTGATGTTACCTAATTAAAATTAATAAAAATTAAAAAATAAAAATAAATACATAAATAAATAAAAGACACTCCTCAGGCCAGGGTCTCAGTGACAGGAAGAGAAATCCCCATAACTCTGGCTGTGAAATTGGCAGGGATTGTGGCTAAGTGAAAGAGAGGGCTGCTTGCTTGAGTCCCAGGTGTTTCTCTTAAGGGGCCAGTGCATGAATTTATTCAGTGACAGACTCACCTGCTCTGAGCTCCAGTGTTGGGGCAGCAGCTTGGAAAGCACCAGGGACATAAAGAAAGGAACTGATTGGTTTCAGAGTGATCACTGGAGGAGCGGCTTTCTCTCACACAGAAGTTCAGACACAAGCCACTGTTTTTTCATTCACCCTGCCTCCACCCACCTTGCATAACTATCAATAATTCCTTGAAATGAAAATGGTTTAAATGCTCCAATCAAAAGACTAGTTTCTGTCTATAGCCAAACGGATAAAGAAAAGTTGGTATGGTACATCCATACAATGGAGTATTACTCAACTATAAAAGGAATGAAATATTGTCATCTGAGACAACATGGATAGACCTAGAGGGTATTGTGTTGAGTTACATAGGTCAGAAAGAAAAAAAATACCATGTAATTTTATTATATGAATAATCTAAAACACAAACAAACAAACAAAACAGAAACCAACTCGCAGATACATAGAACTAATTGATGATTGCCAGCTGGGAAGAGTGTTTAGGAAATGGATTTAAAAAGGTGAAGGGATTAATTAAGAAAATGCCAGTTATAAAACTAGTCAAGAGGAGGTAAAGTACACCTTATGGAACATAGTCAATAATATTGTAGTAACAATGTATGGTGTCCTTTGGGTACTAGAGTTATAAAGCAGTGACTTCCTAAGATATATAAATGTTTAATAACAATATTGCATACCTGAAACTAGTATAATCTTGCATATCATTATATATAAACTATAATTTAAAAATAAAAACAATATTTTAAGAATTTCAAGAAAGAAAAAAGGAAGAGCAACTCATGGATTAAAAAATATAATAACCAAAAGCAGTGTGTGTGTGCGTGGGGGGGGGTCATCTTATCTACATTAAAACTCAAGTCACTTATTTAAAAATCAGGCAGTCAAGAAAGTTTGAACATGATAGGTAATTTATGATATTAAGAAAATATTGTTGACTTTTTGAGGTGCCATAGTAGTATGGTAGTAAAGTGATGAGTTTGCATTTATTTTTATTTTATGTGGATATATTGGACATATAATTTCCATGCATACAACAGAATGATTCAATATTTGTATATATTGCAAAATAATCACCCAAAGCCTAGTTAATATCTATCATCACACATAGTTACCACATTTTTTCTCTTATAATAACTTTTAAGATTTAGTTTCTTAGCAACTTTCAACTATACAATAGAGTATTACTAGCTATAGTGATCTTTTTGTTAAGTTTTTATTAATTTTAATTTATTGTGTTAACATGAATTCAAATGTCCCACTGAATATAACACCTTCATGTTCACTTCTGTGTCCTTATATATATCTCCTTTGTCCCCTCCCCTTAATTCCCTCCCCCCTTCCTTCTGGGATTTACTGTCCTGTTATTTATATCTCTGTGTTATGTATATAGAATTTCACTAATCCCTTCACCTTCTCTGATCCCATCCCCTCATCCCCCTTTCCTCTGACAGTTATCCCTATGCTCCCTGTGACCTTGCCTCTGTTTCTATTTTGTTCCTCAGTTCACTTTGTTCGTTAGATTCCACATTATAAGTGAGATCATATCATATTTGTCTTTCTCTGCCTGGCTTATTTCACTTAACATAATAATCTCCAGGTCCATTCTTGCAGTCACAAATGGTAAGATTTCCCTCTTTTTCATGACTGTGTAGTGTTCCATTGTGTATATGTACCACAGCTTTTTAATCCACTTGTCCCCTGATGGACACTTGGGGTGTTTCCAGATCTTGGCTATAATTATCTTGATGCACATTACATCCTCTTGATGTATTTATTTTATAATTGGAAACTGATACCTTTTAACCTCCTCACCTATTTTGCCCACCTACACCAATCAGTTCTCTGTATCTATGGGCTCATTTTTGGATTTTCATTTTAAGGTTTGAATATAAGTGATACCATGCAGTATTTGTCTTTCTCTGTCTAACTTCTAGATCTTAGCATAACATCCTCAAGATTTATCCATGTTGTCACAAATGGCAAGAATTCCTTCTTTTTATGGCTAAATAATGTTCCATTGTGCATGTATATAATTTTCTTTATCCATTCACCCACTGATGTGAAGATAGGTTGTTTCCATATTTTGGCTATTGTAAATAATGCTGCATTAAAGAGGTGGGTACATATATTTTTTCAAGTTAGTGTTTTGTTTTCTTTGGATACATGCCCAGAAATTAAATTTCTGGTAGCTCTAGTTTTAATTTTTTGAGGAACCTCCAAACTATTTTCATAGCAGCTGCACCAGTTTACATTCCCACCAACAGTTCACAAATATTCCCTATTTTTCATAACCTTGACATTTGTCATTTCTTGTATTTTTTTTATAATAGGTGTGAGATGAAATAAAAAATTCTAACAGATGTGAGGTGCTGTCTCATTATGGGGTGTTTTGCATTTTATAATGACTACTGATGTTGAGCACCTTTTTATTTTCCTGTTAAACATTTTATGTTTTTTTTTTTTTAGAAAATGTCTATTCAGATCCTCTGCCATGATCAAACTTCTAAAAAGAGCCCTTATTTTTTAAAAGGTGTAAACTTAAAAATGGATAAAATAAGTATCTGCTTTGCCTTAAAATATTCTGTAGAAGGGTGTGTATATGGACAATCAGTTGATAATTGTTGAAGCTGGGCAATGTGTACATAAGGATTCAATATATTCCTTTCTCTACCTTTTTATGATATTTGTTTGAAATATACCTAAAAGTAAAAAGAAACCCAAGTAAACACTTCTCAGGTGCAGCCTATGTTCAGCCAGATTTGGCTCCGGTGGTCAGTTTCACAGGTAAACTAGCCTGTGGGCAGCATGGAAGCCGGGCAGAGGAGGGCAGTCTTCCCGCACAACAACAGGAAGTACACTAGGCTCTGAGGCACGGTGTGCAGTGCTCAGCATGTTGTTACAGAAGACAAGTCTGACAGGCCTCAGAGATGAGCAAGTTAGGTTGAGCAAAGAGATAGCAAGTTTAAATTTGAGTCTAAATGAGAAATCACACATGCCTTGGAATAAATGTTTGATGAGAGCTGGCTACTGGCACCTACTGCTCTAACAGTCCACTCTTCTATGTGCTTATGCTAGCAAGTGTGATAGATAACTGAAAACTTGTCCAGCCCATTACTACACACCCCAGCAAAAGATCAGTACCAGCGAGTGATCAGTAAAAGCTATCTGGACAAATAGATGGATGGAAGGGACTCAAGGCTTCTCCTGGTGAGAGAAGCAGAAGCTGGAGGTCGAGAAGTCCAAGGAATCCCTGTCTGACTTGTCCAGGAGGAGGTTGTCACTGACTTCTCAGCAGCTGGTCTCCTCTCGCCTGTTCTCTTTATCAGCCAGATTCAAAGAAGGTTCTGTCCCAGGGCCAATGGACTACTCTCCCAACCACTGTTGGCTGCTGTGATGGCTTCTCTATGTCCCGTGAACCCTCACTGAAGACAGGCACGGTCCGGGCAACCTTGGGGAGCCTGGCCATGGTGAACAGAATGAGTAGGCGTGTGCAGAAGCAGACAGGGCAGACCTCACCAAGTGGCTTTCAGTCATGCTCCGAAGCTCTGTCCCCTCAGGACCCAAAGTAGCCCAGAGGAGGACAACAGAAGGTTAAATGCATTCCTCTCTCATGTACATTCAGTCCCACTGTCTCCATTAGCTGCCTCCACATTTAGGAATTCCCCTGCCCAACATCTTATATTTGAATTCAGGGAGGTCTCCAGACAGAAGAGTTCAGTTGTTAGGGAATGACATTTATCAGCTTGGGCAACTGCTTTGTTCCTAGAGTGGCCACAGAAGGAGAACAGAGTTAGGGGAGCAAAGCTTAAAAAATCTGAGGAAAAGAGAATTTTCAGATTCCAGCTCTTGGTTAAGAAAGTTAAGTTATGTGGCTGAGCCTCAATTTCCTCTTCTGGAGTTTAAGGCTGATCATAACCCTAATTTGTGCACTATTGTGAGGAAAGCACATGAAACCCAAGCACAGCTCTGAGCACACAGGGATATTGACTGCTCTAATGTGCCATCACTGTTGTCACATGCCTTTGCTCTGTGAAGGAAGGGAGGCAGACTCCTGAGTTCCAAGTTCTATTTCTTTTTAACCAATATCGGCTAAGTGCCCTCTGTGTACAAGTGTGATACATTACTGTGGAAAAAAAAAGTGATCTTGGCCTCAGTGAGTTCACTTGCCAACTTCAGCAGGGGTAACCACTTCAGACTGCTGTTAGGAGGAGAAAAAGGAGCAGAAGGAAGGAGAGGTCTCAGCAAAACCTAAACTGAGCGATACACAAGGCTCATCCAGGTCTTTGTGTTTAGAGAGGGTAAGTGCCAAAGAGGATTTGGATTTGGCAGATTTCTCATGATATGCCCCCCTCTCCAGGAAACTGAATGTCACAGTTCAGGAGTTGCTATCTGAATCCCTGAGACTTCCTGGGTCAACCCCCATACTTCAGGCCCCTCTAGCTCCCACCCCCAAGTCAATGGCACTACTTCAAGGACCTGGGACAGCTTGCATACTAACCTCAGAAAAGAGCCCTAAGTCACCAGAACATCTGATACCCAGAAGCAGGGCAGTCAGACATGGCAAACCTGGGGGACACCACTTGCAGCTGTGCTCTGGGGACCTTGTGTGCTGGGTCCTCTGTACTGCCTGAAATCAGGCAGAGCCTGGCTGCAAGAAGACCCGAGTCATCATTCATCTCCATCAAAAGCAGCCCTAGGAGGGCTGAGCGGAGATGCTGGCGAGAGTGCTAAAGAGAGATGGATTAGAGAGAAGGCTGAGTGGAAGTGAGATGCCTTATGGTTACTGCACTTCTAGCAAGATCAACAAGGGCTGCCTTTTGAGAAAGGAAATGTGCAAACTGCCACTTCAGGAAGGGGTAGCCTCAGCATTGTGATTAGATGATGGATGAACCAGGCTGTCTTCTGGCTGGGGAGATTGTTGTTTCTTGAGAATTTGGCTACGTTAGTCATTGTGGGAGGAAAACCAGAGCAATATCCAGAAAGAAGCTAGGGCATGCATCCACTGAGTGGGGATGACCATCACCTAGGCAGCACTAAATGTTGAGGACACCGCCACTTTCATCCTTCCCCTGCACTCTGAACATGTGAGGTAGCTTGTGAAACTCTCTCTCAATCTTTCTTACTTCCTGGCATTTTCTTACAATATGCTGGAGATCAGCAAGGGTGAGTTGGCTCCCTTACCAGAGCAAGTTAACAAGAGAAGACTTCTCTGCCACTGCCTCTTTTTGGGATGTTGATTTATGTAAATACTGCAGAGATGAGGAATTAGAAGAGAAGCTGCTTACTCAAATCCTTCTTTCTGGTGGCAAATTTTTCTGTGCTGGCCTTGCCTCAGCAACCCCACCAGCTGGAGGCTGTGAGGAGATAGCACATGCCAAGGCCACGTGGCAGTCAGCAGGATGGCTGGTGTGGCCAGAATTTAGAGGATGAGAGGGAGGAGGTTTGTGCTATTTGCTGAGAATGGAGAGGTCAGCTGGAAGAGACTGCCCAGAATTTGAGAACCAAATAAAGAAATCTGTTATATTCTAAGAGCAATGAGAAACCACAGAACTTTAAACAGGAAGATGACATCAGATTTTTTTTTTAAGGGATAGGTATGGCTGCTCTCTAGGGAATGGTCTGGAGGTGGGGAGGCCAGGAAGAGGTGAGAGATGAAGGTGGCCTGCCCTGGGGAAGAGTCACTTGGAACAGAGAGGAGACACTGGTGGGAGATGTTTAGAGCTGAACCAGCAGGATTTGCTGAGGCCCTAAAAGGAGAGGGGTGGGCAGGGGGAAGGAGGCAGCATGGATAACATTCCTGTCAGCTCTGCAGCCAGGCCCTGGGTTTCCTGACGCTTCTGCCCACTTTCAGCACCTGGATAACTTTTGACATAGCCTCTGCCCTCACATTGTCCCTCTATCCAAGCGTGTCCGCTGACACTGGCAGCTCGTAGAGGACAAGGCTTGAGTAGTGTGTGCCCGTTCCCCCTGTGTGGGGCTGGGCACAGAGATGGCGCCAGCGAGGTGAGGGGAAGGCAGGCAACCCTGTTAGCTAAAATCTGTTTGCCGTTTGGTTACACACGCTCACATGCTCCTGAGTATGTAATGGTCTGGGTTTGTCTGTTTCTGTGATCAGCTTTGTATGGTCAGCTCAAGACAATGGCCAGCAGTGCCAACCTACCTAAGGACAGAAGTTGAATGAGATAGAATATTTGCTGCTGGGCTAAACTACAAGATGGTTCTTACCTCCTCTGGCTCAACACAGCTTATCTCTGTTAGAGTAGAGTTCCTCTCAAGTCCTGGGATGTTAAATATTTAGTCCCTGAAAAAAAACTAAAAAACCTCAAAAATCTAAATTCACCCTTCTCATTCCTCTACCTGCAGCTGTGATTTATTTGTCTGGACTTCTTGCCCTTCTCTTTCCCATTCTGTATAACCCTCACATTCTGGTGGGGTTAGCACGAGTGAAACAGTCAAGGTTTTTATTCCTCAAATGCATATATTTGCCCAGAGAACAGCAGATCTAAGAGAGATCTCCCCCCTCATCTGCAGGAGTGGATGTGGGGCTGCAGCCAGCAATAGGGGCTGGGAGAGAGGAGGGGAGCCAGGCTGGGTTTAGGCATATAAGCCACAGAGGGTGGAGCCTAGGCACCCCTCCAGTCACAGGAGACGGAAAGTGGACCCACCTGCAGCACTCTGACTTCCCCTTCCTCCTGGCCAGCAGGCACTGGGCAACAGCAAGTGCACAGTCCCTTAAATTTACCCAAGCTAGGAACCCTTCTCCTCCTGGATAGCCCAGGACCTCTAACCTTTCTGAAATAGTTTTGCTCACTTGTGTTTAGAGAGGTTTCTAGGGTCTCCAGTTTCCAGACTTAGGCCACTGTCCTTGCACGGGCCACCTCTATCACCTGGGAACATTTAAAGAGGTGGAGAAACTCCAGGGGATGTAAAGGTTCAGAATAAAATATTGAGAGGCTAGCAATGAAGGGATTTGGGCACAGACCCAGAACATCTCAACCTCTGTCATAAAGAACATCCCCCATGCATATGTGTGAGGGTGTGTGTGTGTGGGGGGGGGGGGGGTTGCAAGAGATAGCTTGGGAGATGGAATAAGCTGGGAACCTGGCAGCCCAGAACACTGCAACCATAGAGACCCTGCATGTGACCCATGGGTGTCCAGGGCAGACAGCAGGCAGACGGGGACATGATGTGAATGGGAAAGGTCAGTGGGCCTATGGTCACTCTGGGAGAATCACTTCTGGCCCTCTCTTAAGAGCAAGGCTCGGACTATGGGGAGAAAAACCTAGATTAGCCTCACTGAGTAGAGGGTGTGAGGATAGGGACAGAATGGGGTAGCTTAAGATGAGATACCATGGATCTTACAAGGGTGCCCTTCCGGGTGGAAACAGGACGCAGTGCCCTTCCTTAGCAGCAGCGTTGTGGGGCGTCTCTGCCACCCTATCTCATGGTCCTGTGACTTCACGTGCTGCTGAGTCACCTAAGCCTACATTTGGGACCCCATCCTCATCTGTCCTCTGCCCCTTCCCTGCCCAAGTGCACGGACCTGCACAGCATGCAGCCAATAGTCTTCGAGTGTCCCTGTGTCCTCAGCCCTCTGCCTCTGCTGCTGCCTGTAACCTGCACCCAGAACACTCCAAGCACTACCCAGCATCCTGACAATGCTGGGACTCCCCAGGGCCCTGCCCACGCCGGCACCTCCAGAACCTGACCTCACCGGGAAATCCAGTACCCCGAATCTGTGCGAGCTTGCTCCAGCCCTGATGCTGGGCTTCCTGCTCATGGACAGCTGCATAGGTCTGGTGGGGGTGTGGGGCAGCCCATCTCTGGGCTGGGGAGGGTTACTGGTTGCTGAGGAATATAGGGGACTATGTGGCTCCAGAAACCACAATAAATCACATGGGGTCTCACTTACCATAGTAACACAAAAAGTGCCATGACGTGGATGCTGCGGCAGGGGCTGGTGAACTAGCTTGGTGGGCATCCAGGTGCCACAAGCAGTTCATTACATGTGACCCTGGGCTCACTGGATGCTATGTGGGCTGTGGAAACTATGCAATGAGGTGCTGCCCAAGCCAATCCCTGACCCTTCAGTTCTGGCCTGCCTGCGTCCCATGTCAGACCCAGGGACGGGAGGCCCTGGAGCAGTTTGACCTCATCCATCATATGATATGTATGCCTCTTATTCTGAGCTGGAGCTTGTAGCCTTGGTTAGAGGTAGGTAGGCTGGTGGGGTGGTGTTGGGGACTTGATTGAGCTACCCTGGTTCCTGAAAATGATCTCCTGCTTAACTGTCTGCCTCCAGCCCTAAACAGTACCTGAAGTTGGCTTGTCTCATTGGTGTGGAGGCCGCCCATTCATTGGACAGTACCCTATCTTTCTTGCGTACATTCTGTATGTTGGGTGTGCACTACCTGATGCTCACCCACACCTGCAACACATCCTGGTGAGCACAGTGCAGACCGTATGGGTCCACTGAGGAAAAGATCTGTCCAAGAACTCACCAGGACCCAGATCACACTTTGCCCCTGAGATCTGATACTGACCCTGGAGTATGGAGGAGAGTTGGGTTTACAGAGCAAGACTGATTTCCCAGAGGAGTCCTCCTACTGCCAGGCACAGCCCAGCTTGGGTTTCTGCTGTTCCTCTACAAGGTATGGGGATAGAAGGCTCAGTAAGGCCTCTAGCCTCTTTGAGGCCAAATTATAGCACCAGACTGCTGCCAGACCCTCCTGCAGGGCAGACAGCTCAGCTAAAGACATCCTGCTCTTCTGTAACATCAAAAAGCTAATCAGCTTCGGTTAGCTGAGAACTCTGGTTCCATACTCTGCTCCAAATGTATGTACACACTCCACTTATTCCCTACAAATAAATGCACATGCATGTGAACCCTTGATGCCTTCTCCCCAACCTCTCCTTGCAGAATGTGATGAAAAAAATGAACCACCTGCACATGATGGTAGATTTGTTCCATGTCTCAGATGCTGTGACACCATGGGCAACGAAAGTGTTGTAGACACCTGTGGTCTGCCTGGAGGGGGAGGGGTGTAAGAATGCACAGAGGAATGTTTCTGATGATATTCTGCCCTGGACTCCGAATCTAAAGCAAGAAGTTTGAACCAGGAGCTTTGAACCTGAGCCCCAGCTCCAACTGTACCCCTGCTCTGAAAGCCCCACATTAGGGCCGTCGTCAGATCCAGCTTAATCGGTATTGGCGGAAATTGTGATGGAGTCAGCCAGTAAGTACTTCTCTGTGGCTTGTCTGAGGTTAACTATGAAGCAGTGTGGCCTTCATATTCTTCATGTTCACCACAGCATGGTCTTTATGGCCTTTAAGCCTTGACCACAGCTTCAGGTCTGCTGGCTCACCCGACATCTCCCTTGCCCAGGGTCTGTTTCCTGGGATCTTCTGTCTTTTTGTGGCCCATCGAACCCCCTTTGGGTTATCAATTTGGCCAAGCCACCAGACAGAGCTCAACTGTCCAACATGTGTACCCACCCGCAGTGCCAGTGGACCCACTGCCTCTGAGAAGACTTAGCAAGGTCTGGTACCAGCTGACAATCTTCTCTGCTTGCAGTTGGGTCTGTGCACATAAGGTTTCAACCCAGCTCTTAAAAAGCTTTTCTTCTTTTTATAGAGTGAGGAAAATTTTGCATTCAGTGAAAAGCATGGATCTTAATAGTACAACTCAAATGAGTTTTAATGAATATTTGAGGAAGTTTTGGTTCTGAAAGATGAAGAGCAAGGATGAATCACTTACTGTCTCGCACTCTCTATTATCCATAGATGACCAGGGCTGTGGTTCAGTGGACCCTGGACACGACACAAAAGGCTGTGGTTCCGAGTCAAGACTAGAGAACAGGTCAGGAGCCCTAACACTGGTTGCCTGGTAGCCATAGTTTCCCTCAGGGGCAAGAATACGTGTCCACATACCCAGTACTGGTAGAAGAGTGGCTGAGCTGTGGCCGGAGTGAGGAAGGGAGCCCAGGTGTCTCTGGAGGAAACTTTTTGCGGGCTTTCAGACCATGGAGCAGGTATGCTGGGCTGGACAGAACAGTAGCTCAGGAATCTGAGCAGGTGCCTTGGGAGAGAGAAGCTGTGGTAAATGCTGACCATCCACTGCCGCCTCCAAGTACAAGAGGAAGACAAGAGGCAGAGGCCCTTAGGGGATGAGTTCTCAGGTGAGCAGCTGGGCAGCTCTTGCCCTTCCATCTTCCTGCATCTGCATTAGAGATGGTATCTGGCTCCATAACAGAAACTAACTGAAACTCCTATGCATTGAACACCCCAAGTTGTCACCTAAGAAGTCATTCTCAAAATCATCTCTCCACATAGCCCCAAGCTTTGTAATTATTGCTGCCTTCCCAGTTGTCATTCTGTGGCTCTGATAACCCAGTTAAGCCTGCCAGATGTCACTTTGGGAGCTGTGGACATGCCATAAATTTCCTCCCTCATGCAGACACAAGCATTTCTTGGAAATAAACATTTTAGACTAGAACCATGCATGAATGTCATTCTCTGTAGTGGGTCAGTGCTCAGTGTAGTGCAGGCTCCCAGTGTTGGTAGTTGGTGGGAGACCCTACAGTTCAGCTACCAGTTACTCATAGAAGACCTGTTCATAATGGCCTGAAGAAAGCCAGGTGATCAGGTTCAGCACTGGAAGGGGATAGTGGGTGGTCCTGGCTGTGTGAGGGTGGACCCTATACCTGGTTCCCTCAGAACAACTCACCAAAATCCCCATCCTGACCCACTGACCACTATCTGGGGATCTTTCAAGGAATTCTAGTTAAGATTCCCAAGTAGGGGACCTGCCTGGATCAAAAATGATCTTTGTTTCTATTTGGACAGAGCCCAGAATGTTATGCCACATAACATGCCTTGAGCCTCCAATGGCTGGAATTCCCTTGCTGGACCCCCAGGGACTTCCTCTCTGAGAGGCACAGGCTACTTAAAGACAATCACCTTATCTTACCCCTAGGCCACTAATAGTAACAGCAACTGCACTAATAATAACCAAAATTAAGAGTTAATACATTAAGAATTATCATTACAGTTAATAATAATAAACATAATAACTAATGACTAATAAAATAATAATTAATACCAATAGTCTATGCATATCCCATGATTGAACAATGTCACCCCAGGTATCTGTCCAAGAAGAATGCATACATCCATTTCCCCAAAAGCAGATGAAATAATATTTATAGCAATACTGTTTACAGTTACACCAACTGTGCATTTTCAAAGTCAAACTTCAAGAAGCCAAAGACAAAAGATTATCTCAAAATCAGTCATATTTTAAAAATCCCATTAACCTGATGAATGAGAGACACTACCATTGTTGAATTCTATACAGTGAAAATGATCTTCAGAATTAAAGGAAAATAAATATATTTTCAGTCCTGAAAACAGAATAGTCTTTTCTTTAATTCTACTCTATTTCTACCTTATTATACAGAACTAAATAGAACTAGTTGACAGTTGCACTCTTTGATCTAGAAATCTTTTTGCAAAAGTATCAAATTAATTAGGTATGTTTTTATCTATTGTGATGATTAATTTTATATGTCTACTTGGATAGATTATGGTACTCAGTTGTTTGGTCAAACAACAGTCCCGATGTTGCTGTGAAGGAGTTATTTAGATGCGATTAAAATTTAAAGCTGTTGACTTTGAGTAAAGCAGATAGCCTCCCATAATGTAGATGATCCTCATTTAATCAACTGTAGGCGTTAAGAGCAAGGACTGAGGAATCCTGAAGAAACAAATTTGCCTCAAGGTTACAACATAGAACCTTGCTTGAGATTCCAGCCTGCTGGGCTGGGCTGCAGATTTTGGATACGAACTTTAACACAATATCAACTTTTACCTGAATTCCAGCCTGCTGGTCCACCCTAAAACTCAAAGACTTGTCATCCCCCTTAGTCAAAATTATATGAGCCAATTCCTTATAATCAATCTTTCCCTCATATATCCTAAGGTGAAAGATAAGTGGCTGAATCTGACCCTCCTGCAACCAAAAGAGAGTTACAGTGTCTAGTGAGCTTCTTTGGATTATGGAAGCAACATAGTCTTTTTGGATGTGCTAATCTGGCCCATTCACCAAATGACCTAAAACCTCATTGTTATGAGTGAGGCCCAGTACAAAAGAGGATTCTACAACAGGTATAGGTTGCTGTGTGAGCTGCTCTACAATGTGTATAAGATCTAGCAGATATTATGGCTCTTAAGTATTTGAGGCAGATAAAGATTCTTTCTGGACACACTTGCAGGCCTCAGAGTTGATTTGCATGTAGATCCTTATAATTTGGGCCAAAGCCCTGCCATCCTGAATGCATAACTACTCTCCTTTTGAGAAACAGCTTTTCGCTTGATGTTAGTTCTTAGAAGAGACTGAATGTTTAACTGTGGGCCACTAAGTTACCATGCAACTTGAGCGTCCATCATTAACTAAATGTTTTCTCGCCCACAAACACATAATTTGGGTATGCATAGCAGCACTCTATCCTCAGATGGAAGTGGTATGTGTGTAACTGGATCTGAACAGGCCCTGATTCCATAAATAAATTAAGTGAAAAAGTGGCCCCAATGTACCTGGTCTTGACTCCTGTTTCATTACCTTCTCTCTCATAAGTTGCTCCTATATTAATTTTCTATTTTGATGATTTTATCTATAACATACAAAGTATTGGATAATAATAGAGATAGCAAGTATCTTTTACTTATTTTTATAGATGAATTTTAGTATTTCACTATTTATTATGGTATCTATTTTTGTTCATGGTAGCCATTTTTAACAATGGCTGCATCTCCCATAGTCAGAATTCATGGGTCCAAGGGTCAGCATATAAATGACAGTAGCACTACTTATTTTTACTACTAGGATTCATTAGCAAAGTTTTTTACTCCCTGTTTTTGTAACCTTATGCTCTGCTTGTCTAGAGGTGTTAGTCCAAAGAGCAGAATACTTCCATCAGGAAACACAACAATGATTCCATTGATCTGGAAGTGAAGGCATGCTACTCAATCACTTTGAGAAAATCATTCCTCTTAACAGGCAAAGAAAGGAGTTAGTGGGATGATAGTTCTTACTTTCAGGGTAAATTGGACTACAAGTTCACAATAAAAGGGAATAAGAGATAAATAGAGACATGTGTAAAATACACAATACCTTTTAGAATGTCTCTTAGGCCTGCCATGCCCCATGATTAAAGTTAATGAAGGCCTTCAATAACCCAATCTAGGCAGAAATGATGATTTCGTTACCTTACTATAGATGAATACCATGACCAAAGAGAATATTGAATGGGTAATAGAAAAACAGTAATTATAAATAACAGGTACAACCACATGACCAATTACAGAAAATAGGTCTATAATTATTATGAGCATTTCAACTATATTTTATTATAGACAGACAGACAGATAGATAGATAAATAGAGAGATAGATCAAATATACTTTTTTATTCTCTTTTCTCCTCACCATGCATAACATATGACATACAAATTTACAGCATAATTTAAGTATCAATTACCTTTATCAAAGTATGTTATAGGATATAAAGTGGAAGAGTGAGCATAATCCAAAGGCTTTGCATCCTCTTCTGGGAAATAAGTGTGCTTTTGTTGTAGCCCAGATACTTATCATGCTATGCAGACCTTGTTATTATCTTCATTTGGAGACTAAATATGGTTTAAATAAATGTGTTTCATTCTCAAGTATGCAAGATGTGGATTGTGACAGGTATATTGCCTAGCTATTTGGTTAAACATTCTAGATGTTTCTATGAAGGTATTTTTTTAGACGTGATTAACAATTAAACCAGTAGACATTGAGTAAAGCAGATTATTTTTCATAACGCAGGTGGGCCTCATCCAATCACGTAAGGTCTTAAGAGCAAAAGGTAGAGTTTCCCAAAGAAATAAATCTGCTTCAACATTGCAACATGAAAATCCAGTCTGAGATTACTGCCTGTTGGATTTCCCCATAGATATAAGGGTCAAGATTGATGAAACATCACTTATCTGAATCCTCAGCCTGCTGGCTTGTCTATAAATTTCAGGTTTTCCAGTTCCACATGATTTTAGTAGCTGAAGACAAGTATTACTTTATTACATCATTGTTCTGTTAGGTGACTGAGAGATGTCAGGTGGGTCATTTGTCTGTTCTGCATAATGTCAACTAGGGTCTTTCACATTGTTACATATCATTTTAAGAAGAAAGTGGCCAATTATTGTGTTCAGTTTGGGCCTTATGAGTTTGACGTAATTATATGATATCACAGTTGAATCAATGTACAAGTGATATTTAAGCCATAAATACACAATACTTTTGCTGACATGTTTACTATCACTTCCCAGAACAGGAACTGTGAGAAATCGCACCGAGGCAGTTGTTTGCAGCACCAAAGCAATGGAACACCTAGTTAAAAAAGTCTATGGAAGCTTGTGTTGCTGCTTGTCACTGCTGGAGAAAGAGTGATGGCTTCTTATTCCCTTTTGTCTTTCAAATCTTGTGTACAGGGCTCTCATTGGAAACTTGACAATCACATTGCAGTGTGTGGAAGTGAAGCATTCTGGCAAACACAGCAATTTTTCCGAAGCTGTGATAATGGAGAGACATAGAAGAGAATGATGATAAATTTTGTTTTGAGCTCAGATAACCCCTTTGGCTACATTAAAAGTACCTGTTTTCTCAAGGTTTTATTTTACACTGAGGCTATGAACTCATATTTTTATTCTGTTTTCTTAACAATTGTTCTCTTTTCATAGTTATGTCTATACCTAGCTAAAGAGGGAAGGGGTGAAAATGGAACTGAGGCTGATAGCAATCCTAACTTGAGCAGTCTTGACATGAAGTTGGAACATTAGCAAAATATAAGACAAGATCTGAGAAGAGGATTTGGAAGTTTAATTCTACTCTATAGATGCCAACCACTATAAGGGTGGGGAGTGAGGTAGTGTACAATTTAATGATTTATTTTGTGATTCAAACAATGATGAATGCTCAATGTATTTTTTTTTAAGTGAGAGGTGGAAGGCAGGGAGGCAGAGACAGAATCCCTCATGTGCCCCAACCAGGGCAATAGTCTGCTCATCTGGGGCTATTGCTCCATTGCTCAGCCACTGAGCTATTTCAGCGCCTGAGGCTGGGCCATGGAGCCATCTTCAGCACTCAGGGCCAAATTGCTCGAACCATTTGAGCCATGGTTGTGGGAAGGGAGGGGTGAGAGAGAAAGAAAAGGGAGAGAGGAGGGGTAGAGAAGTAGATGGTTGCCTATCCAGTGTACCCTGACCAGAAATCAAACCCAAGACTTCCAAATCCCAGGCTAATGCTCTAACACTGAGCCAACTAGCCAGGGCCTGCTCAATGTATTTCAGTCTGTTAGTACATAGAGTATTGATGAAGGACAAATGGTCATTTTTCCACACCTGTTTGACATCCTTCTCATATTCCTCAAGCCAACACAGACATCACAGAGCTACTCAAACTGTTCTTTATCTTAAAACAGGGCTGTATACATACTTCACAAATGTGTGAAATAGTACATTCACACATTTACTGTTTATCTATTAATATATATCTTTCTTTCTTTAGACAAGATTTCATTGTGGTTAGAGATCTTAATTTTTTCTCTCTCTCTCTCTCTCTTTTTTTACAGAGACAGAGTGAGAGTCAGAGAGAGGGATAGATAGGGACAGATAGACTGGAACAGAGATGAGAAGCATCAATCATCAGTTTTTTCTTGCGACACCTTAGTTGTTCATTGATTGCTTTCTCATATGTGCCTTGACCATGGGCCTTCAGCCGACTGAGTAACTCCTTGCTCGAGCCAGCGACCTTGGGTCCAAGCTGGTGAGCTTTTGCTTAACCCAGATGAGCCCGCACGACGTGAGCTGGTGACCTCAGGGTCTCGAACCTGGGTCTTCCGCATCTCAGTCCGATGCTCTATTCACTGAGCCACCACCCAGTCAGGCGAGATCTTAATTTTTTAAAACATTTTGGTGAACTCAACTTAGAATAGCAGGATCTAAAATGTAAAATAGTTACCCCATGGCAGAAAACCAACATCAACAATTGGACTAATCTGCTTAGGGTGAGAAGAAAGGGGAGATAGAAAGAGAAGATAAAGGTATTCAGAGTGTGTGTGTGTGTGTGTGTGTGTGTGTGTGTGTGTAGAACAGGGAAGCAACACTTTAAAGTCTGCACAAATTATGAGAGCTCATTGCTGAAAAGGCATTGCTCTTTTATGGAAAATCAGATTAAATTCAAGATTAAAGAATATTTTCTAGAGATGACGTCAGAGTAATGGCGGGGTAGGAAGCAATACCGATAAATCTCCCCCAAAACTCAACAAGATCTTCAACCAGAAACAGAAAAACCTATACTTGGAGCTTCCAGATGCTTCGCAATACACCCAAAGCTATGATTGAGTGAAAAATTGGCTAAATATATAACCAAACCCCGAAGGAAATAAGGAGTAAGAAATGCTCCGCCTTCCTCACTAACCTAAACAGGGCGGCTTTCTCTGGTAACTGAATATAGAAACTGAGGCGGGCAAAGGGGGTGAATAGATCCAGGCCGCCGCGGCACAAACGGCCGAACCAGGCTGTGGCACGGAGATCCAAGCCGAGGAAAATCTGATCCTGTGGCAACCTGGGCAATACAAGCTAACACTCGCGCCAAACCCAAACAAAGAAAGACAAGCGGAGCGGCCATTTTACCCGGTCTCCTGGTCGGTGCGCAGTTAGTGGGCGAGAATTTCTTCCTAGGCCCCGAGAGTGGGTGCCCATGTTGCCCCACGGAGAGGCAGGGTCAGAGGCCTTTCTGTGAGCCGAGGGCAAAGTCTCTGGGCAGCCCCAGCGCCCTGGGAAAGCCACACACGGAAGGGAGTGAAAACTAATTCCAACGGTGGAGATTTTCCGTGCGGGCGGAGGTTTCACTCAGAGGGAAACGCGGCCGGCCTCATATCCTGGTTTGCGCGCGCAGATAAGGAGTGAGCAATTCCTCCGAGTGCCTCGGCAGTGCACGCCCGTGTTATCGCACAGAGGGGCAGAGTCAGGGGCCTTTGTGTGGGCCAAAGCGGAATCTTGAGCCACCCAGCGCCTTGCAAAAGCCGTGCATGGGGACGGAGCGAGACTCAATTCCAACGCTGCAACTTTTACCTGCGGTTGGGGGTTTCACTCAGAGCGTGAGACTGCTGGCTGGATAGCCTGGTCGCAGACAGTGAGTGAGAGTTTCCTCCAAGCGCCCCGAAAGTGGGCGCACGCTTGTGTTACCGGACAGAGTGGCAGAGCCAGAGGTCTTTGAGTGGGCAGAAAGCCCGCCTGATTATGCTAGCAGCTCTGACTGACTGAGCCTTACCCAGAGCCCTGTGCTGAGTGGAAATAAAGTGGGGAGTTGCCAGCTCTTTGAGCCTCTTACTATCCAGGCAGAGGCAGCAGCAACCCCATAGCTGGATTATCAGGCTACTAATTGAGGAAGGAAAGACTAGGAGAAAGGCTCCAGGAACACAGACTCTCTCACTGTCGGAGCCTATAAATGCTAATGAGCTCCGAATGCCAATGAAACTAAAGCACAATACATGACATTGCCATAGAGACTTATCAACTGCAAACCTCTACCTGAGCGTGCCAAAGGGGCAGAACCCGGGGTACAGAGTCACCGACCAGGAAGAGGGAGAGAAAAGAAAAAGCAAGAAGATAACCTCTCAAAATCAAGAATAAACTGCAGACTTTATAACCTATCCCATTTTATTATATTTGTTCGTTTGTTTCTCTTATCTTCATTCTTGATACTTTTTTTTCCTCCTCCAATTTGGCCGATTAACTCTCTACCGGTCTTACTCTCTCCTCTCCTTGAACTACACTACCCATAAGTGTTACATCTCCCATTATCTTTTCTCTTCTCTTCCTTTCTCTCTATGAGGGTTGCACTCCAAAACCCTTAACTCTCTCTCTCTCTCTCTCCTTTGTTTTTTCTTCTTTTAGTGGTTCCCTCTTTTTTTCTCTCTCTCTCTTTCTTTTCTCCCTCTATATTAGTTTCTTCCTTTCTCCTTTACATCTCCTCTCATTCAAACCTCAATAACAAACAAATTATCTTATCTGGGACTCAAACCTATGTTTGTGGCATTTTGGGGGGTTTTTACTTCACCTTTTTAACTCACTATCAGTGCTCCCATCCCTGGCTCTCCATATTATCTAGTCCTTGTTCCACTAAATACAATAGTAATTTTTTAATTTGTCCCCCCATTTTTCCGTTTTTCTCTTATTTCTCTCATCATAACTCTTAGACAACCAACACCTAAAAGCAAATCATTTATTCTTGACCCAAATTTTTTCCTTATTTGCTTTTTGTGGGTCCATACGCTCTTTTTTTTTCTTTTTTCTTTTTCTTTTTATTTTTTTTCTCTTTTTTGCCCCTTTATTACTTTTCCACAATTCAGGCCCTCCATCACAGGCATTGTTTGTTATAACTCACAGTCCACCACAAGATTTTCTCAAAAAAGAGGGGAGAGGAGAGGAGAGGAAAAAAGGAGGGGGGGAATAATTTCCTTTTTTTTTAATTTTTATTTTATTTTATTTTTCTTTATTTCATTATTAATTTTTTTTAAAAAAACAACTCTTTTCGATTTTTTATTTTTTTATTTTTTTTAACTTTTTATTCTTTATTAAATCTCATTAATACTATCAACAAAACCACCCTCAGATGCCATTAAGGAAGAGAAAATCGAATATCATGGATACAAAAGAAAGAGAGGTAACACAGCTAGATGAGGAAAAATCTATGGAGAAAAAATTTAATATATTGGAAAGCTTGGAGCTAAATGACAGAGAATTCAAGATAGAAATACTAAAAATCCTCCGAGATATACAAGAAAACACAGAAAGGCAATTTAGGGAGCTCAGAAAACAACTCCATGAACACAAAGATTATATGTCCAAGGAAATTGAAACTATAAAAACAAATCAAACAGAGATGAAAAACTCAATTCACGAGCTGAAAAACGAAGTAACAAGCTTAGCTAATACAACAGGTCGGATAGAAGAGAGGATTAGTGAAATAGAAGACAAGCAACTTGAGGTACAACAGAGAGAAGAAGAAAGAGACTCAAAAATTAAAAAAAATTAGATAGCCCTACAAGAATTATCTGACTCCATCAAAAAGAATAACATAAGAATAATAGGTATATCAGAGGGAGAAGAGAGAGAAAATGGAATGGAGAACATACTCAAACAAATAATAGATGAGAACTTCCCAAGCCTGTGGAAAGAACTAAAGCCTCAAGTTCAAGAAACAAACAGAACTCCAAGTTTTCTTAACCCCAACAAACCTACTCCAAGGCATATCATAATGAAATTGACACAAACCAACAGCAAAGAAAAAATTCTCAAGGCAGCCAGGGAAAAGAAGAATACAACATATAAAGGAAGGCCCATTAGATTATCATCAGATTTCTCAGCAGAAACTCTACAAGCTAGAAGAGAGTGGACCCCAATATTTAAAGTCCTGAAAGAGAGGAACTTTCAGCCGTGAATACTATACCCATCAAAGCTATCCTTCAAATATGAAGGAGAAATAAAAACATTCACAGATACAGAAAAGATGAGGGAATTTATCATCAGAAAACCCCCACTCCAGGAATTACTAAAGGGGGTTCTCCAATCAGATACAAAGAACAAAAAAAAAACAGAGCCACAAGTAAAAGCTCCAAGAAGAACACAATAAAACCAAATATAAACTGTGACAACAACAAAAAGAAAGAGGGGGAGAAGATGGAGATTAACAGTAGCAAAGGACGATGGAGTGCAAAAGTACTCACAAAATAGTTCACTACAATGAACAGGGTAGGGACCCTTTTCATTACTCAAAGGTAACCACCATTGAAAAAACCACCACAGAAGCACATGAGATAAAAAAGATAGCAACAGAGGAAAGATGTATGGAATACAACCAAATAAAAACAAAAGATAGAAAAACAAAAGAGAAGGATCAAACAAGACACAAAACTAACAGAAAGCAAGATATAAAATGGCAATAGGGAACTCACAAGTATCAATAATTACCCTAAATGTAAACGGATTAAACTCACCAATAAAAAGGCACAGAGTAGCAGAATGGATTAAAAAAGAAAATCCAACTGTATGCTGCCTACAGGAAACTCTTCTAAGTAACAAGGATAAAAACAAATTCAAAGTGAAAGGCTGGAAAACAATACTCCAAGCAAATAACATCCAAAAAAAGCAGGTGTAGCAATACTCATATCGGATAATGCTGACTACAAGACAGGAAAAGTACTCAGAGACAAAAATGGCCATTTCATAATGGCTAAGGGGACACTGAATCAAGAAGACATAACAATTCTTAATATATTTGCACCAAACCAAGGAGCACCAAAATATATAAGACAGCTACTTATTGATCTTAAAACAAAAACTGACAAAAATACAATCATACTTGGAGACCTCAATACACCGCTGACGGCTCTAGATCGGTCATCCAAACAGAGAATCAACAAAGACATAGTGGCCTTAAACAAAACACTAGAGCACCTGGATATGATAGACATCTACAGGACATTTCATCCCAAAGTGACTGAGTATACATTTTTCTCCAGTGTACATGGATCATTCTCAAGAATTGACCATATGTTGGGCCAAAAAAACAACATCAGCAAATTCAGAAAAATTGAAGTTGTACGAAGCATATTTTCTGATCATAAAGTCTTGAAACTAGAATTCAACTGCAAAAAAGAGGAAAAAAATCCCACAAAAATGTGGAAACTAAACAACATACTTTTAAAAAATGAGTGGGTCAAAGAAGAAATAAGTGCAGAGATCAAAAGATATATACAGACTAATGAAAATGACAATACGACATATCAGAATCTATGGGATGCAGCAAAAGCAGTGATAAGAGGGAAGTTCATATCGTTTCAGGCATATATGAACAAACAAGAGAGAGCCCAAGTGAACCACTTAACTTCCATCCTTAAGGAACTAGAAAAAGAAGAACAAAGACAACCCAAAACCAGCCGAAGAAAGGAGATAATAAAAATCAGAGCAGAAATAAATGAATTAGAGAACAGAAAAACTATAGAAAAAATTAATAGAACAAGGAGCTGGTTCTTTGAAAAGATCAACAAAATTGACAAACCGTTGGCAAGATTTACCAAGGAAAAAAGAGAAAGAACTCATATAAACAAAATCCAAAATGAAAGAGGAGAAATCACCACGGACACCGTAGATATACAAAGAATTATTGTAGAATACTATGAAAAACTTTATGCCACTAAATTCAACAACCTAGAAGAAATGGATAAATTCCTAGAAAAATACAACCTTCCTAGACTCAGTCAAGAAGAAGCAGAAAGCCTAAACAGACCTATCAGTAGAGAAGAAATAGAAAAAACCATTAAAAACCTCCCCAAAAATAAAAGTCCAGGCCCTGACAGCTATACCAGCGAATTTTATCAAACATTCAAAGAAGACTTGGTTTCTATTCTACTCAAAGTCTTCCAAAAAATTGAAGAAGAAGCAATACTTCCAAACACATTTTATGAGGCCAACATAACCCTCATCCCAAAACCAGGCAAGGATGGCACAAAAAAAGAAAACTACAGACCAATATCTCTAATGAATACAGATGCTAAAATACTAAACAAAATACTAGCAAATCGAATACAACAACATATTAAAAAAATAATACATTATGATCAAGTGGGATTCATCCCAGAATCTCAAGGATGGTTCAACATACGTAAAACGGTTAATGTAATACACCATATCAACAAAACAAAGAACAAAAACCACATGATTTTATCAATAGATGCAGAAAAGGCTTTTGATAAAATACAACACAATTTTATGTTTAAGACTCTCAACAAAATGGGTATAGAAAGAAAATATCTCAACATGATAAAGGCCATATATGATAAACCATCAGCTAAAATCATATTAAATGGCACTAAACTGAAGGCTTTCCCCCTTAAATCAGGAACAAGACAGGGTTGTCCACTCTCTCCACTCTTATTTAATGTGGTACTAGAGGTTCTAGCCAGAGCAATCAGACAAGACAAAGAAATAAAAGGCATCCATATCGGAAAAGAAGAAGTAAAGGTATCACTTTTTGCAGATGATATGATCCTATACATCGAAAACCCCAAAGAATCCACAAAAAGACTACTAGAAACAATAAGCCAATACATTAAGGTCACTGGATCCAAAATTAACATACAGAAGTCAATAGCCTTTCTATATGCCAACAATGAAACAACTAAGAAGGAACTCAAAAGAATAATCTCCTTCACGATTGCAACAAAAAAAATAAAATACTTAGGAATAAACATAACAAAGAATGTAAAGGACTTATATAATGAAAACTATAAACCATTGTTAAGGGAAATTGAAAAAGATATAATGAGATGGAAGAATATACCTTGTTCTTGGCTAGGAAGAATAAATATAATCAAGATGGCTATATTACCCAAAGCAATATACAAATTTAATGCAATTCCCATCAAACTTCCAATGACATTTTTTAAAGAAATAGAGCAAAAAATCTTCAGATTTATATGGAACTATAAAAAACCCCGAATAGCCAAAGCAATCCTAAAGAAAAAGAATGAAGCTGGGGGCATTACAATACCTGACTTCAAACTCTATTATACGGCCACGACAATCAAAACAGCATGGTATTGGCAGAAAAATAGACACTCAGACCAATGGAACAGAATAGAAAGTCCAGAAATAAAACCACATATATATAGTCAAATAATTTTTGATAAAGGGGCCAACAACACACAATGGAGAAAAGAAAACCTTTTCAATAAATGGTGCTGGGAAAACTGGAAAGCCACATGCAAAAGAATGAAACTGGACTACAGTCTCTCCCCCTGTACAAAAATTAACTCAAAATGGATCAAAGATCTAAATATAAGACCTGAAACAATTAAGTACATAGAAGAAGACATAGGTACTAAACTCATGGACCTGGGTTTTAAAGAGCATTTTATGAATTTGACTCCAATGGCAAGAGAAGTGAAGGCAAAAATTAATGAATGGGACTACATCAGACTAAGAAGTTTTTGCTCAGCAAGAGAAACTGATAACAAAATCAACAGAAAGCCAACTAAATGGGAAATGATTTTTTCAAACAACAGCTCAGATAAGGGCCTAATATCCAAAATATACAAAGGACTCATAAAACTCAACAACAAACAAACAAACAATCCAATAAAAAAATGGGAAGAGGATATGAATAGACACTTCTCCCAGGAAGAAATACAAATGGCCAACAGATATATGAAAAGATGCTCATCTTCTTTAGCTATTAGAGAAATGCAAATCAAAACGGCAATGAGATACCACTTCACACCTGTTCGATTAGCTGTTATTAGCAAGTCAGGTAATAGCAAATGTTGGAGAGGCTGTGGAGAAAAAGGAACCCTCATACACTGTTGGTGGGAATGTAAAGTAGTACAACCATTATGGAAGAAAGTATGGTGGTTCCTCAAAAAACTGAAAATAGAACTACCTTATGACCCAGCAATCCCTCTACTGGGTATATATCCCAAAAACTCAGAAACATTGATACGTAAAGACACATGCAGCCCCATGTTTATTGCAGCATTGTTCACAGTGGCCAGGACATGGAAACAACCAAAAAGCCCATCAATAGATGACTGGATAAAGAAGATGTGGCACATATACACTATGGAATACTACTCAGCCATAAGAAATGATGACTTCGGAACATTTACAGCAAAATGGTGGGATCTTGATAACATGATAAGAAGCGAAATAAGTAAATCAGAAAAAAACAGGAACTGTATTATTCCATACGTAGGTGGGACATAAAAGTGAAACTAAGAGACATTGAAAAGAGTGTGGTGATTATGGGGGGGAGGGGGGAATGGGAGAGGGAAAGGGGGAGGGGGAGGGGCACAGAGAGAACAAGATAGAGGGTGACGGAGGACAATCTGACTTTGGGTGGTGGGTATGCAACATAATTGAACGACAAGATAACCTGGACTTGTTATCTTTGAATATATGTATCCTGATTTATTGATGTCACCCCATTAAAAAAATAAAATTATAAAAAAAAAAAAAGAAATTAAATGTAATGGGGTAATATTGATCAATAAAAGTACATAAGTTTCAGGTATGCAAAAAAAAAAAAAGAATATTTTCTAATTTAAGAAATGCACAAATACTTCCTCTGCTGGCTATAATGGGCACTCCTTCACATTATACACTCCATAATCTTTCACAATACACACTCAGTTGCCCCTATTGATTATATCCTTTCATGTTTTGTTAAATATTAAGCCCCATACTTTTATGATCCACATGAATGACCTGCCTTTTATTCATGCCTCTAGTCTAGGTGCCCTGAAGAAAATGGAAATTCCGCCTGCCCTGTCAGTGGTGCAGTAGATAGAGCATCTAACTGGGATCCTGAGAACTCAGGTTCAAAACCCCAAGGTCCCCAACTTGAGAGTGGGATCATAGACATAACCCCATGGTCATAGGCTTGAGCTCAAAGGTAACTGGCTTGAAGCCCAAGATTTTTGGCTTGAGCCCAAGTTTACTGGCTTGAGCAAGCGGTTACTGGCTTGAGTAAGTGGTCACTGGCTTGAGCAAGCAGTCACTGGCTCAGCTGGAGCACCCTGGTCAAGGCACATATGAGGAAGCAATCAATGAGCAACCAAGGTGCTGCAACTACCAGTTGATGCTTCTCATCTCTTTTCTTTCCTGTCTGTCTGTCCCTGGCTGTCCTTTTCAATCTCTCTCTCCAAAACAAACAAACAAATAAACAAACAAAAACAAAAAAGAGAAAACAGAAATTCTAATGGATGCTCCAATCATTTTTTTCTTTTTTCTTTCTTTTTTTTTTTTTTTTAGTAGAGAGAGAGAAAGGAAAAGAGAGCTGTGAGAAGCATCAACTGGTAGTTTCGATACTTTAATTGTTCATTGATTGCTTTCTCATATGTGCCTTCACGAGGATTGGGGGGAGCTCTAGCTGAGCCAGTGACCCCTTGCTCAAGCCTGTGACCTTAGACTCAAGCCATCAACCTTTGGCTTTAAACCAGTGACCCTAGACTTCAAGCCATTGACCATGGTGTCATGTCTATGATTCCATGCTCAAGGTGGTGACCCTGTGCTCAAGCTGGTGTGTCTGCACTAAAGCTAAGTGAGTCCACGTTCAAGTTGGTGACCTTGAGGGTTTCAAACCTGGGTCTGCAGTGTCCCAGGTTGATGCTCTATCCACTGCACCACCACTTAATCACCTCTCCTGTCCCAGAAGTACACGTCAGAACATCTCAACAGAGAAAGATTAAGACTCCGATTTTGAAAGCACTGAATTGGATATATGCAAATTATAGGTAAGGCAATCTAGATTGAAGATTTTGAAAAAGGCATTTTACAAGAGAAAAAGTATTTTTTTTCCCCAAGAGTTACAGAAAACAATTAACAATTAGAAAATGAACACATGTGAATTTAGTTTTGAAAAATATATCTTGTTAAAAACACTCTCTTTGAAAGGCTTGCAGAAGAGTATATAAGGGTAGGTTTTATCAGAAGCAATCAGGATAAGAATATGATATTTAACATAATTAAATCCATTTCAAATAAATTTAAATATTCCAGAAAATTTCTCTTCTTATACTTCAGGTGACCTTTACAACTGGCAAAACAAAGAATCAGTCTGTAAGACATTTTGATTCAGTAATGTGAGAGCCCTGATTTGTAAAGAAAGTATAATAAATGTACTTTCTGATGACATTAATGTACATTTACATATTTATGCTAATATTTGCTCTTTCTAATCACATGAAAGTTACACAGAACTGACTGTTCTTTTAAGAACTTAAATTTTTTTTTCTTGAATTTTTTGGGGTGACATTGGTTAATGAAATTATATAGGTTTGTTATACAATTTTATAATACATCATCTATATATTGTACTGTGTGTTCACCACCCCAAGTCAAGTTTCTTTTTATTACCATTAATCCCCTCTTTAACTTCTTCTACAACCCCAATTCCCCCTTTTCATCTTGTAATCACCATACTGTTACCTGTGTCTGTGAATTATTTTTCAACTTAATCCCTTCACTTTTTTCACCCAGTCCCCAACCCCCAATCCCCATCCCTTCTGATGATTGTCAGTCAGTTCTTAGTATCTATGAATCTGTTTCTATTTTGTTTGTTAGTTTATTTTGTTCATTAGATTTCATGTATAAGTGAAATAATAAGAGTACTTGTCTTTCTCTGATTGACTTATTTCACTTAGCATAATACTTTCCAGGTGTATTCATGCTGTTGCATGCAATAAAGGAGGTAGAGAGATAGAGAGAAAAAACTTATGGACATGGACAACAGTGTGATGATTGCAAGAAAGAAGTGGGAATTGGGGGAGATGGAGGAGAGGATAGGGGGATAAATGGTGAACAAGGACTTACTTGGCGGGTGAACACATAACACAGTGTATAGAGATATGTTGTAGAATTGGGCCCCTAAACCATTATAATTACATTAACTTGTGTTACCCTTATATTAGAAAAAAACAACTTGCATGCTTCAGCATCATACCTTTTATAATACATAGGATTTCCTAAAAATTATAGACAACATATGAGTGTGCACTATATATTTATACACTTTAAATTGAATCAGGAATTGTGGCTAATTCTGATCTTGACTAAAATTGAGATGAATTCTTTGTTCTATAAATTAAGAAGAATACATTTGTCATCCTAGTGAAATGAACATTTAAATTTCTCACTTTGTCAGAGGAAAAAATAAAACGATAAGATTTGCTTCTTTTTTATGCTGAGTAATACTCTATTGTGTAAATGTAGCGCTGCTTTTTTATCTACTCATCTACTGATGGGCACTTGGGCTGCTTTCAAACCTTGGCTATTGTAAATAATGCTGCAGTGAACGTAGGGGTGCATATATTTTTCTGAATTAGTGTTTTGAGTTTCTTCGGATATATTCCCAGCAGTGGAATTGCTGGGTCATAGGCAGTTCCATTTTTAATATTTTGAGGTTAAGTCCATACTGCTTTCCACAGTGGCTGCCCCAATCTGCATTCCCTTCCAACAGTAACTAACTACAGGTTCCCTTTTCTCCATATTCCCTTGTTGTTTGTTGGTTTATTGATGATAGCAATTTTAACAGGTATGATATGATATCTCATTGTGCTTTTAATTGGCATTTCCCTGATTATTAGTGACATGGAATATTAAGTCCTTATTTGATGTATCAGCAAAAATGCAATTAATACTGTTTTTAAAACTAAGAATGTATTTTTAGAAGTATTCTCTTTATATAATATAAATATATCATCAATAGTATATTATCCATGTGTTAGTATAAATATATAATAAAAAGTAGTACATATATATCCCATTCATTCTTTTTCTGTCATTGAAAAAGCCTTGGTAATGGAACATGCTAGACCTCTCAGAAAACCTCCACAGTGTTTCTCTAATTTGAGAAGGCTTTAATATATAGCATCTCTATTTGACCCATTTTTTTTTTTTTTGACAGAGAGTCAGAGAAAAGGAAAGACAGATAGGAAGGGAGAGAGATGAGAAGCATCAATTCTTTGTTGTGGCTCCTTAGTTGTTCATTGATTAAATTCTCATTTGTGCCTTAACCAGGACAGCTACAACAGATCGAGTGACCCCTGGCTCAAGCCAGTGACCTTGGACTCAATCCAGCAACCATGGGATCATGTCTATGATCCCACGCTCAAGTCAGCAACCCTGCGCTCAAGCTGGTAAGGCTACGCTCAAGCTGAATGAGCCCACACTCAAACTGACAACCTCAGGGTTTCAATCCTGGGTCCCCCGCATCCCAATCCTATGCTGTATCCACTGTGTCACTGCCTGGTCAGGCTGACCCATTCTTTTAGCTGTCCTTTTTCTTTCTATTATTTCTCTCAACTGCTCTGCTTCAGATTGGAGAAGCTCCTGAACATGGATAAGAAGGCAGACTTTAAATATAACTTGGACCTTTGCATCAAGCAATTTGAGTTTGCAGGGACAAAATAAGAACAAAAACAATAACAAAAAAATATTAGGCTTGGCTTCTTTGTTCTTGTTACTACATATCAGATTAACAACTTTGCAGATGTGAAACTGGAAAGTCTCTTCATAAGAAGTCTTAGGAAGTCAGTAAGATATAGTTACAGGAAATAAGAAACTCTCATTTTCTTCTGATGAAATTCTATCTTTATATATTTTTTTAAAAGGTAAACAAAAGAGTATGAACATGTTAATCTAGCTATCCATCTTTTACAATTTTGAATGATAGAGTTCAATAATATTCACAATTCCCAAAAGCTTCTTTTTTATTTTTCTTTATTTTAGATCATTGTAGGTTTCCATTTTGCGCAACAGATAATTATATCATATGAGATACTTAATTTTTTTAGAATAGCATTTTAATTTTTAAAGTAAAGTTTATAATTCTATCAAATAAATTTACTTGCTATTTTCTCATTGATAGCAGAACTGTTAAACACATCATAATCTTATGACACTAATAATGTTCATGTATATTGTACAAGTTGAGAGAAAATTCCTGTTGATCTGATGGAGGGTCACCTAGGCAGTTGATTAGTACAAGTTCTTCAAATAAAAATAGATGTGAGTGTTTGGGGAAAAGAAGCAGGATAATGTGACAGCACAGGATGTAAGGGGAAAGGGCAGAATGTTTTGTCAGAGAGGTAGTCCTGGGCAATGTCAGGGAAGCCTGCTTGTGGTCTTGGTGGAGGATTTGGAATTTTGAGTGTAATTAAAAGTCATGAGAAGGATGAAAGGGGAAGAATGTCATGAACAGATTCATTAAAGATTAATTTTAGACAAAGGTCTTCAAAAGCATTATTTCAAAGTAATAACTATAAATATCAATGTATTAAAATACATTTTCTAATATTTTGATTCATTTTACAATTGAGAAAATGTAAAATGTTGAGAAATAAGTTGGAATATGAGTGCCGAAGTCAAAGGTAACTAAGTTAGCATCCTTTAACGTGAGTTACTATTTGCTTTTCAAAATCTTCTTCATACTACTGATATTTGGTCCAAGGGAAACATTGTAAGCCTTCTTGCGAAAATGTAGCCTTAGTGTATTTATGATAATTTAATAAAATAAAATTAGTTTTATTTTTATATGTTTGTACTTAAAAAATTATTGTTACCTTTTATAAAAATGATAGTATTGTGGTATGTCCTTCAGGAAACAGAATCCTAGAGATTAAGAAACTGGCCCTGGGTCTTACAAGTAGCTTGTAGAAAAACCATACATGAGTACTCATTTTTTCTGATTGTTGCCTCTTGAAACACTATTAATGTGAGTTCCTGCACTGTCCTCCCTAAGGTAGATGTGGGCTCGGGAGGTTCAATCCATTGTTCTCCAATTGTCTCCAGTGATCAGAAGTTAGTAGGCCCTCACAAATTTAAGTAATTTTTAATGCAATTACTTTTGTTTGGTTTTTTAAGTGCAACATATATTTTTTAAAACATTATATAATGATCACTTATAAATAAAATTTACAAAAATTAGCAAATTATTAACACACATATGTAGATTTGGTATGAACCATCAATTTTGCCAAAATTGAAAGTGTTAATAAGCAATCTTTTATTTACCATGGTTATAATATTGTCTTATTTCTGCAATATTGGCACACCTCCAGCTTTTTCAAAAAATATTTTCAAGTATTCTTACATATTTATGCAACAGGTTTGAAGGACTCACTTCAGGTTTTCCCTGAAAATAATTATTAGTTTTTATTGTTTTCTTTGTTTCTTTTCTTTTTATCTTTCTATTCTTTGGTAATGTTCTCTCCTTCAACTGCACATTCTATAACATGAATCACACTGCTATGTTTGTTTCTCTGTTTCTGTCTCTACTGTATGATGCTCAGTGTCCACAGCACTGCTTCTACTGTCCTTTATTTACACTTGCGTGTTCACTCGACGCATTGCCCTTTGTCCCTCCCTAACTGAATGTTTCATAGATCTTGCAAATTATTTTGGGGTACCGATACCACTCTAACCTTCTGTATTTTCAGATGTTGTTTCCATAACTCATTTTTTGTTGTTTTTGTTTTTATTTTTATTTCACTGCTTCATTGCAAAGAATTATTTATTTTTTTAGCAAATCTTGTGGCTCTAGAAAGGTCACAGAGTGATGCAATGAAGACCCTTAACTATTGTACTGCTTTTCTATAGCATGAAGCCTGACTTTCAGATATTTTCATCATGATTTCTTTCATATCATGATTTTATCGGTGATGTACAGATTCAATAAAACAGCCTAAGCCTGGGACTACAGAAGGAATGAAGTAGATTATGAGGGTTATTTGGACAAGTTTAAGTTGTTCTACAAGTTGCTTTCAAGATTTTTTAAAAAGTGAGCAATGTAAATAATTTCCACAAAATGTTTTATTCAGAATATTCTTGGCCCTTGAAAATTTATTTAGGCAATTTAAACTTTAAGGATAATAATAACAAAAATATTTAAAAATAAGAATTTTTGTCTCTTCTCAATGTGCAAAGTTTTCTTTTCAAGTGACAAAGACGAACCTGATAGTTGGAGATTCGATTCATCTCATGTGTGATCGAGTCATGTGTGTTGTCATTTTCTATTTATATACCATGCAAACTTTAATTTTAAACTCAATGCAGAGCTAGTCAATTGTAAGATAACTGATGCTAGATAACAATAATTATGCTGAATGCTACACAGAAACTTCATTAACATATTTTAGTCTCTTCCACTACCGCCTTGGTTAGATACATAAATTGTTGATCCTCAAAATATGAAGGAAATGTTCTTCTGTATGAGGATCACAGAGGAATACCCAAGGCAGTTGCTGGTTCTTAATTAACTCTTACTCACCATGGAAATCTATGATCCTATCACCAGATAAAGTGGAAAAGTCTATGCCTTCTTTGTGAACAGCCTGAAGGCTGGGCCATTTTCTACTGCTTATATGTTATGTCATTACAAGAAAAATAAAACATTTAGCCTCTCTAATCTTAACTTCTCATCTGTAGGATAAAGATAGTAATTCTTACCTGATATGCTTATTGCAAAAAGGGATTAAAAATGTTGACTGAATTTCCCTGTTCAGATAGCTTGGTTGGTTAAAGCATCATCCCAATACACAGAGGTTGCCAGTTCAATTCCCAGACAGAGCACATACAGAAACAAATCAATGTTTCTGTCTTTTTCTCTCCCCCTTTCTCTATCTCTCAAATTAATAAAATAAAATTTTAAAAAGATATTAAAAAAATGTTGACTGAATTGCGGAAGCACTCATCAGGCTGTATATTTTCACTTTTCTTTTTTCTTACTCTCCTTCTCTTCTTTGTTTATTATTCCCCTTGTCTTCTGTCCTCGTTGTTACTCACTTTTCTTTCAGTTTTTTTTTTAGGAGTGAATATGTTACTTAGTTAAATTGCAGCATTCTTTTTTTTTTTTTTTTCTTTCTTTTATAATTTTATTTTTTTAATGGGGTGACATCAATAAATCAGGATACATATATTCAAAGATAACAAGTCCAGGTTATCTTGTCATTCAATTATGTTGCATACCCACCACCCAAAGTCAGATTGTCCTCTGTCACCTTCTATCTTGTTTTCTTTGTGCCCCTCCCACCCCCTATCCCTCTCCCATTCCCCCCTCCCCCCCCCGTAACCACCACACTCTTATCAATGTCTCTTAGTTTCACTATTATGTCCCACCTACGTATGGAATAATACAGTTCCTGTTTTTTTCTGATTTACTTATTTCGCTTCGTATCATGTTATCAAGATCCCACCATTTTGCTGTAAATGTTCCGATGTCATCATTTCTTATGGCTGAGTAGTATTCCATAGTGTATATGTGCCACATCTTCTTTATCCAGTCATCTATTGATGGGCTTTTTGGTTGTTTCCATGTCCTGGCCACTGTGAACAATGAAATTGCAGCATTCTTTAACCACAAAAGTCACTAAACTCTATGCCAAAATAGAGATAATTGTAGGATCGTAAATACTATACCTGAATTCTTCTTGCCTTCAAGGAATAAAATAATGGTTTATATCAAACAACTTTTCATCTGTTTTTATACTTAATATAATATATGTAAATTTTCTTTGTAGAATAATATGTGATATTTCTATATATTTAACACCTTCTTGCATACCTTCTGGTAGGAAGTGTTTGTAGAGTACAACACTTTGGCCCTGTAAAAATACATAAACCAGTGCAGGCAATAGAGAACCACATTAATAAAAGCAAATATAATGTCCTTCGAAAGGAAACTCTCAGCCAACTCTGTTCAGCTCAACTAATCATATGGTCAGAAATGCCTGCCAAGGGTCTGGCCATGAAAGCATGCTACAAACCAATGTTAAAAAATATTGTGTTATACAGGTGTGTACCTCCAATACAAAGTCTGTTGCAATGACGATAAATCAGGGTTATGAGCCTAGAGCAGGGGTCCCCAAACCATGGCCCGCGGGCCGCATGCAGTTCCACCTCACTTCCAGAAGGGGCATCTCTTTCATTGATGGTCAGTGAGAGAAGCATAGTTCCCATTGAAATACTGGTCAGCTTGTCGATTTAAATTTACTTGTTCTTTATTTTAAATATTGTATTTGTTCCCGTTTTGTTTTTTTTACTTTAAAATAAGATATGTGCAGTGTGCATAGGGATTTGTTCATAGTTTTTATTATAGTCCAGCCCTCCAATGGTCTGAGGGACAGTGAACTGGCCCCCTATGTAAAAAGTTTGGGGACCCCTGGTCTAGAGGAAAATTTTTACTTTTTTAATGGGAAGTGAGAAACTTTTTAAAAAAATTATAGATTGTCCTTTATTTCAGCGTTTACATAAGAAAACAAGGGGAAACCCTAAGGACAAGGAGGAAACAATTTGATCTAGTATTATATTATTAGAGATAACTTGGTATTCTCTGAACAACCAAATTTCATGAACTGATTTCAAATGTGAATGCTAAGAGCATATTGTGAGTCTTGAGAATCTTCAAAAACATCTGAAAAATTATGCTGGAGAGACAATAAAGAGTTGGAAAGAGCAGTTTAACAATTTGAACAGGTGACAATTCTCTGCAATCAAGACTCAGGGAGTTTCCTCGTTGAAATTTTAATGTTGTTACTGTTGCTTTTACTTACAGTGTTTCTCATATTATGGAAAATATATTTATTAAAAAAGAATATCAGGAATATGTAGACATTTTTTCTTATTGCTATTTTATATCACTCTTTTATTAGCTGATGGCATTACTGACTCAACAGTTTCTTTTGGTTGAAAAATGAGTAAAAATATCAAAAATATGTTTACCCCAAAAAATGACTAAGAATGTTCCTTTGAATTTTTTTTAATCTATTTGAATTCTATTAATTTTCTATGTCATATGAAGTACAAATATTTCACAAAGTCAGACATTGCCATTCAGTGAGATTTGTTTCTGAGCCCCATGTGTCATTGGTCATTCTTGGTACACTTAAAATGTCTTTCCAAATTGTACTCACTTCTTATTTGTCATGTTTAATAATGCAAAAAAATAATGCACACTAAAACTCATCATAGTTCTCATTTCTCTATGTTCAATTCTCATTGTTATTTCTTAGAAATACCTGTTTTAAATGGCTCCATTTCTATACACACTTCTCACTATAGACTATCATTTTGCCCCCATTTATTTCCTTACCCTTTATCTTTGAACTCTCCACATGAAGCTATTCCAAAAACATCCTTTAATCACTGACAGTCATTTACAACATGCTGAACTTTGTCAGAGTAAACAATTTGTAGGTATTATTCATGACCCATTTTTTATATTAATCTTTTGAATGGATCAGTAGTCTGAAATCATTTTTTTATACCAAAAAACTTATCTTTAATGAGGATATGTGTGCCACTGCAAAATAAGGTTCTGTGCACCCACCAGGCATCTTAACCCATCTTTTTCTGCATCTATAACAACAAAGCAAACACAGAAACGTTGGGCACCCAAAAAAGCAGTCTCAGAGAAGAGTGGGAAAATGCCATGGAGAGGGTTTTTTATTTTTTTATCTATGCTTATTACAATAAAACTTTTAAATAATGCTACTTAGAAAAAAGCTCCTTGGAAAAATGAGGCTGTAACATATCTTTTTTTTTTTTTTTTTACAAAGACAGAGAGAGAGAGTCAGAGAGAGGATAGATAAGGACAGACAGACAGGAACAGAGAGATGAGAAGCATCAATCATTAGTTTTTCATTGTGACACCTTAGTTGTTCATTGATTGCTTTCTCATATGTGCCTTGACCGTGGGGCTACAGCAGATCGAGTAACCCCTTGCTAAAGCCAGCGACTTTGGGTCCAAGCTGGTGAGCTTTGCTCAAACCAGATGAGCCCGCCCTCAAACTGATGACCTCAGGGTCTCAAACCTGGGTCCTCCACATTCCAGTTCGACGCTCTAACCAATGCGCCACTGCCTGGTCAGGCACATATCTTTCTTTACATTCGAAGTGACTTACAGAATTGAGACAGTTGTCCCGATAACCCAGGCCCAACAACAATCTCACTAGAAACCCGATAAGGCAAAATTATATGTAGATATATGTTTTTACCCTCACTTTTTTTTATCTGAAAGTTTCTTTTTAAATCTTCCTCCTCCCCACTATAAAAGTAAGCAAAACTTTACCATGAAAGAGTTATTTTAAGTATAATATCATGTAAACCAGGTAAACATTCCTAGAACTCAAATTTGGCTTGCCGGTCATTCATCTTGCTCTGAAAAGGGAAGTGCTTCATAGCCTTTGGTTTTCTACCTTTAAGTTCTCAGCTTATATTTTACTTTTCCAAGGAGAAAATTTTTAACCACAAATAAACATCTTGAATTAATTTTGCACATATCAAAGTGTTCACCACTTTCTCTGGAATTAATTATAATTATGTCAATTTGTTATATTTACTCTATAATTATAATAACAGCTCTGCATTTATTTTTAGTACAGTTCAGAGAAGAGTTGAACAGGTTGTGTATACTGTATGCTAATGACACTTTAAGAGCACATAGAATCAGAGTGCATTTGCTCAGTGAAATTGCACATTAAGAAACCTCTCAGGTATGGAAACAAAGGTAAGAAATGTGTTCCTAAGATTGAATTATGGAATCAATGATGAGTATTGCATAGCATGACAGGAAATCTGATTTGCAACATAGGTGCTGCTGCATTTCGGCAGTACTTTCAGAGTACAGTGTGCATTCCTTGGCCCTTATTAAAGTGGCAGAAATAGTCTCACTACATAGCATTTACAAATCAGTAGTATTATGAATAAAGTAAGTCTTAAAACTATTTTGCTTCTTGGGTAAGAAGGATGTGTAAATTGCTTCACATATGGTCCCCAGATTCATTAATACACTGGTCAGAGTATGCCACTAAGAACTAAAATAGAATTCTGAATTCATTCTCCTCCCTTCCCCCAAGATGTAGGAGACATTGAATCCTCAGGTCTTTTAAAATGAGAAAAATCAGGTACTGTATTTAACTCAGATTGGCCCTGTGGGTAAAAGAAGTCAGCAAACCCCTGCATCTCTTTTATTTTTTTTTATTTTTTTTTTATTTTTTTATTTTTTTTATTTTTTTTATTTTTTATTTATTTATTTTTTTTGCATCTCTTGAGAAATAAGTTTACTGGTTCTAATTTCTTAGCTTCTTCTGTCTTTTGTGATCAAAGATGGAAAGAGCTGTTTCTTCAGAGAAATTTTCAATTTGTAGAACATTTAAAAATGGGGGAAATGCTATATGTAAAGATATAGTCATGTTTATATCTAATCATTTGGCCCAAGTTTATTATTTTATTTTATTTATTAATTTAAAATTTTTTTCATGTTAGAGAGAGAGGAAGAGAGAGAAACAGGAACATTGATCTGTTCTTATATGTGCCCTGACCAAGGATCTAACTGGTAACCTCTGCACTTTGAGACAATGCTAACCAACCAAGCTACCTGGCCAGGGCAAAGTTCATTTTTTAATTAAATGTATTGGGATAATATTGGTTTTCAAAACCATACGGCTTTCAAGTGTACAACTCAATAAAAGCTCCTCTGCACATTAACTGAGGTCCCATCCTCCTATTACTAAGTAAATGGGCTCATAATACACATGTAGCTATGTTGCATAGTGTCTCAGAGATTACACTCAGGCTGCAGCCTACAAAGCTGGATGAGAAAAATAGAGTCCTCATTAAACATGCCTATACACAATTTACAATCTTTTTATGAATCATTAGAAAATAAGGGTGAACTAAATAAGCAATGTTGTCAAATGGTATGGCACTAGCATCTACAATTATATTAATAAGAAGAGGATTAAAAGACATTAGAAAACTACTTCACAAAATGAATAATGAACAATTTCTATAAAAAGCTATTCTGAATATTTTTCATTTTTTCATGTTTATGTTTTATGGATGAATATAGATATGATTGAATATAATTGATGGGACTTATAAGAGACTGCAAAAATTTTGCAGTACAATATTTGAATGGGTATGTTTAAAAGCATGTAGATGGAACCCATGTGGTCAGAAAATGGCATGATATGGACAGTAATTTATGAAAATATGAATATAATAAATGATCTTTCATGCTCAAAAGCCTATTAAACATTGTTAGGGAAAAACATTTAGGAAATAAGCAAGCCAAAGTAGGTAGAATATCTTTTATTGAAAATAAATTCATTTCACTTAGGCCCCATGGCAATCTAATGAGTTGAGTCAAATATCTCAAAATGTTTTGCCTAATAAATCATTCAGATGTGTTTTATTTGTCAAGAAAAATATTTTAACAAAATACTGGTATTTAAATCTTTTTGGGTAAAGTATTTTCTTCTCATTTTCTCATAGATAATCCACTGTTTACACACCTTTGGTTCCATACCACCTTGGCCCCTACGGACATTCATTGTGATAAGCTTTAGTATTTTGGTATAACAAGAAGAAAGACTGAGGCTCAAATAATTTGAGCAGCTTTCTCAAATTCAAACAGGAAAAGAATTGTGTCAAAGAATGTAAGGTTTCCTTATGTTTACTTCTTTTTTTCCTCCTTTTGTTAGTGTGTATTCCCATCTTCACTCCTGTGGTAGAAAGTATAACAGCCCTTCAAGATGTCCACATTTGAATCTGCAGAAACTGTAAACTTGTTACTTTGAACGACAAAAGGGCATTCAGATTGCAGACGAAATTGAATTGCTAATTAGCTGATTTTAACAATGGGGAGAGTAACCTGTGTTATAGACAGGAAGGTCCAATTTAATCTCATGAGCCCTTAAACAGAGGAACCCTTCCTTTTTGTTGGATCAGCAAATCAGGATAATAGAAAGAAGGGAAAGTTCCTGTTAAAAACTCTAGATCTTCGGCCCTGGCCGGTTGGCTCAGTGGTAGAGCGTCGGCCTGGCGTGCAGGAGTCCCAGGTTCGATTCCCGACCAGGGCACACAGGAGAAGCACCCATCTGCTTCTCCACCCCTCCCCCTCTCCTTCCTCTCTGTCTCTCTCTTCCCCTCCCGCAGCCAAGGCTCCATTGGAGCAAAGATGGCCCAGGCGCTGGGGATGGCTCCTTGGCCTCTGCCTCAGGCGCTAGAGTGGCTCTGGTCGCGACATAGCGACGCCCCGGATGGGCAGAGCATCGCCCCTGGTGGGCAGAGCATCCCCCCTGGTGGGCGTGCCTGGTAGATCCCGGTTGGGCGCATGCGGGAGTCTGTTTGACTGTCTCTCCCCGTTTCCAGCTTCAGAAAAATGCAAAAAGAAAGAAAAGAAAAAAAAAAATCTAGATCTTCACTTGCTGATTTTGAAAATGGAGGCACAGTCAAAGAATGCGGTGACTTCTAGAAGGAAGGAGCAGGTAATAGCCACAAAGAAAACAAAGATAACTGTCTATAACTTCAAGGAACCGAATTCTGCCAACAACTAAGATTAACAGAGAAAGGGTTCTCTCACAGTTCCTCCGTCAAGAAAGAATGTCTACTGATAACTTGGTTTTAGCTGATTGTGTTGAACTTTTGACTTGAAAAAATGTAAGATAATATATTTTTGTTGATTAACTTCCTAAATTTGCATTAATTTCTTATGGCAACAATAGCAAACTAATGCAACCACACAAAGAAAAAGAGTGGTAATCTGATTTATAGGACACCAATTAAACCACAATTGTTAGTGGTTGGTGTCACCACATTAAAAGCTTAGGGCTCGCTCACTTTTTCTATGCCAGAGTGGGGTGGGGGGGAGAAGCACCAGGAAGATCCTTTCTGTTTATATTTTGCTCTTTCACATACTTAGACCTGGAACTATTTTAGCTAGAGCTGCATTTTGAGGTAAAATGAACCTATAAGAACAAGTAAACTGTCTGGTTTTGTTTCTTTGTGTTATCTTTTTTAAAATAATGTGTGTGTGTGCCTGCGTGTGCACTTGTGCAGGACACTCACTTGGAGGGGCAGTCGTGAAGGAACAAATGTAAGTGCTCTTGTTTTTGATATTTCAGGTTATTTAGACTTTACTACATATTAATAATATTTAGAAACAATGGTATGCCTAGCTATCGAAGTCCTCCGTGTTTGGTTTGGTTTCGTTAAATCCATGACTAATAATAAAAAATGTGTTTTGTATCTGAAGTTGGTTTTTGTGTTTAACTTAGCTATAGGAACTTACAGTTGCTCTGTCTGATGAATTATTTTGAATAATCCTAGGTTCTTTAGCCCTTTTCTTGGTTTCTCTCAGATTTGTACCAAGGTCTCTCACAATCGTCCATCCCAGATTTATTACACAAGACAATATTACCTACCTACCCTTTCACTTGATTCCCTGTGAAAAATTAAGAGGTTGGATAATTGCCACTCATAAATTAATGCTCTAAAATAATACAGCTATTGCAGTAGTAGATGAGCTCCCACAGAGCCACAGAAAATATAAAGTATAAAGGCAGATTTATTTCTGGACTCTGTTAACATGGTGAAAACAAGTTAGCATTTAACAGGAAAACAACTAACTCACACTTCCTACTAATACATGCTGATTTTATTTTATAGTGATATCTCAAGGCAAGTACCATTTTCTAATAATAAAAAAGCAATTAACAATTTAACCTTAATATAATCTTATTCTAAATGGTTTTGTTGCTATGGGCAAAATTTCTGCTATAGTGAACATGTGAAGATAAAAGTAATCCAGCAAGGGCAATGTGCCATCTTTCCAACCTTTTTAGGACCTGAAAGTCTACATTACAAGTAGCATTTCTTTCACATGGGCTATGTTTTCAGAATATCCTAAAGCTAGTTGGCTGAAAAAAATTTGCGTTATCCGGTTGTTTTTTGGGGAAGAAGGTGATGATGGTGTTTGTCTCCAAATGAGCTATTATTTATGCCTGAAGGTTCAATAGCCTTCTTAAAGATGCCTTTGTATTTCCAGTTCCTATTTAAGTATATACTAACTAAAATAGAAATGCAATTAGTTAAACACAATTACTTTCAAATGCCACTAAACCCACAGATTCATTTGATGTTAACACTGAGGTCTTCATTTAAAGGGACAAGTTCAAAAGGGCTCTCCCAACCCAATGCCTCATGGTGTCAGTTGACTGAGCAGAGAACTGTGATTTTTTTAATGTGTCATTATCATCATTTTGGGTAATAAACTTACCTAGACATATTTATATATACTGTGTTGCCAGTATGCACTACGGAATAAAACTTATTTTTATTGATACATTTTTTCCTAATTATTTTTACCAATCTACTATTATAGGCACCATTATTTTTAATTTCAAGGACAGGAAACTAAGATACAGTGATATTTAGAGATTTAACTTTTAAGATTATCTAGACAGGAAGTGGCAGTTTGAGTTTCAAACCTTAGTGTCTGCCATTTAATCCCATTTTTCTAAAAAAAAAGCAACCAACAATGTCTTGCCTGCAAAATTTAAAAGGGAAATGTGCAATCATAATATTGACAAATGAATAAATTACTCTAATTTGATCTGTATATGTCTAGATATTTTTTTAACATTCTCTATGTTTAATCTTAAAAGGATTAGCCTTCTATATTAGAGATAGAGATTATCTTTTATGTGGAATTACTTAAAGAAAATATCCAGAAAAAAAATATCTTACAAAACTTAAGGTAATAATTAAAACACCACTATAATGATTTCTAAGTTGTGAGGGAGGGAAATTCTTTCTCCATTTAGATGCAGTGAGCTGCCCCTGCTCCATGTTCTCCCAGTATGCAATGAACTATGTGATTGTTACCTCTCCATCTGCCCGTACTCCTCATGGGATTGTTGGATTTTTAGAGTGTTGTGTGTGTGTGAGATGGGGAACACACTCTGTATATTTTAATATTACAGAAAACATTAAGTGCTCAAAACATTTGTTAGAAGATGAAATGAATTTCACTGATGCAAGGCCCTTATCCAACATGAGCCTACTTCTCAGAGATCAGAGACATAACTACTTCTCAGTCATAAAGAACCTAAAAGTCTCAACAACAAATTTATGAATAAAATAAATTTTCTTTACTTTTTTTCAACTTTCTAGTGTCAAGGTAAATGTCTTTTTAAATAGGTCTCTGCATTTCCAAGATATTCTTTGTAAATTTATGGTGTTTAATGATAAGGAGTTGTCAAGGGTTTTTTCTTAACAGTACATTAAGGTAGTTTTCCCATTCTCTGTCGTATTTTTCTGATGCTTTTAATAAAATGTCACACTGCTAGATGTGCTAACCAGCCCCCACTCCTATCAAGAATCAAATCTCCCTCTTTTCCTCTCTCCCTCTACCACTGTAACTCTCATGCTCTGTCCCTCTTTACCTCTTGCTCTCTCTCTCCCTCTAGTTCTCTCTTTCTTACCGTTTCTGCTGAATACATATATACATAATACTTCTCTTATTTATTCCGTAGTGAGAATGGCTTTGTCTACAGGGATAAAAAGTTAAGAAAAGCTGGTTTGTCTGAGCTGGAAAGTTTTTGTTTTTGTTTTTGTTTTTATTTTATAAATGAATTGATGATTATAGCAGATTGAAAGGGGAAAAAGATATAAACATTTGAGGAAGAAGAGTAACAGGGTAGTACAGAGAGAAGGGCCAAATCTAGGGTCTCTAAAAATAGCCATTAGTATGAAAAAGCCAATTTAGAAATATTTTTAATTGAATTTTTGGGTCTAGTTTTCCATACTTTTTGTTAAGACCAAATGTATATGACACATCTGGTCTGAACTGTTTTTCCAATTGACTACAATAACCAACCGTACACCTGCTTTGTTTGATACTGACATTGATTTTGTTTTAGTTAATTTTACAAAGACATTACACCTGCATCTCCCTCAAGGTAATATTTATTACAGCATGGAAATGCATAATTTGATAGAAAACACAGAGTAAAAAAAGCTTTACAACTTGCTTTAGATAGTATCTTCAATTATTAAAATAATTAGTGAAATTGAATTCAAGATAAAAAACCTCAGCTTAATTTAAACTTATCCTTGAAGATACTTTCTAACCCATTTTAACATATTACTTGTTGACATATTTATAAGACAAGGGAAATTTTAGGCTTTGTGTTTAAGGTGAGTTTTTTAATCTACTTCTATTTGTTTTTAATGAAAGAAAATGAAGATAGACCTTTTACTTCCCTCCTTTATAAACTTTTACTTTCCTACATGCAGTGGGCTCAGAAGCCCACAGAGACTTGTATTTCTGCATCTTTAGTTGATTACCAGAGTTCTTGTGTATTGAGGTCAATGAAAGAATCAGTTTGGGCTGCCTTGACTTCTCCTAAAAGCTTCTATATAAATCTTAAAACAATAAATACAGAATAATCTTTTGATTTCAGAAGGACCAAAATTTTCCTAGGAACAGTCATAGCCAACAAGCCCAACATAGATTCCTGTAGCCCATAATCCCACAGTCTCCTGTCCGCTGAGTAAACTAGAAGTCACCTGGGGCAAGGGTTCCGGCGGAGTTCCATGGTAAATATTTTGACCTATAGCTGAATCTGAAAAAAAAATGACTATGAATGACTCCTGTTTTTTGTTTTTTGTTGTTTTTTTTTTCTTCTTGGTACTATAGTATTTTGCATCACTAATTATGTTTTTTAGCAATATAAGTAAGTTGAACAAGAAGTCTTACCTTGTCATTTTGGTGATGGAAGCTATATGTCTTTTTTCAACAACATTGTGAAATTCTAATGTTTGTATTAGTATTCAATGTTTTGATCTTTCACAAGAACACATGAAACATCCTACAGAGTAACCTCTTTGCTGTACTGGACCTAAGTCAAATCCAACAAGGTCCCAATGAGAGGGCCATGAGAAGACAAAGGTACTTTCCTAATAGAAGTCTCATGGTCAGGTTTATCCAATACTTTTATACCCTTTTATACAAAAATTTATCTTTCTAAAGTTTTTGTGTTTTCATTCAACAATACCTATAGACTATTTAAAGTAAAGTGGGTAAACTGAAACACATTCTGACATGCTGCAACTGTAATGGAGTTTTAAATTTAGGTCAATTTAGCCTGACCTGTGGTGGCGCAGTGGGATAAAGCGTCGACCTGGAACACTGAGGTTGCCGGTTCGAAACCTTGGGCTTGCCCGGTCAAGGCACATATGGGAGTTGATGCTTCCTGCTCCTCCCTCCCCTTCTCTCTCTCTCTCTCCTCTCTCTCTAAAAAAATTAATAAATAAAATATAAAAAAAAAAATTTAGGTCAATTTAACACTTCTGTTAGGTGCTTCAGTTTTCATTTCAGGATCAGGGTATAAACAGCTGTCTAAAACACAACCACTGCCCTTCCCCAAGTCAGTGTAGGAGGGTAGGTAATAAACAGATTGTATTGCAGGGAGAGAAAACAATAATGCAAAATGATTCACAGAATTTATCTTAAATACAGAAGTGACTTCTGATATATTGAATTAAACTACTCCTTATTTGTTATTTCATATTCACTGATCAGAGAGTGAACAAAACTGTTGTTTTGAATAGCAATAGGTTATTTTTTTTCTTAATATGGAATCCCTTTAAATGATCTATTCAGCCAAGGCAAATGCAAGCTAGGAAGAAGTCATAAACATTTATTGGCTCTCATTCCCATTTTTTAGGATCTCTTACCATTGGTTCTATTTACCTTTTTAAAAATAATTTGGACATGATTTTCTGACTTGACTCTTATAATTTTTTGTTGTTGTTTCTAGTTCTCTGTTCCACAGTTACAATACAAAGTACATAGAAAAGAGCAATATTTTCAGTGATATGTTTCTATATATTAAACATTTAGCCCTCTGGGGAGATAAAACAAACAAACTTGAGTTGTAACATTTGTTGACTTCCATTGTGTAAAAACTCACTGTGGGTGACATCAAGCCACCAAGATAATGTCACTGAACACTGTGGTAGGAAGTTCTCAATGTTGAAGAGACACAAAAAGCCAACTCCTGCACACCACAGAGTAAATATTCCCTTGGTAGCACAATTTTGATATGGTTCTTAAGTATGTGTCAAGTATACAACTAAAAACTGAGAATGTGTGACACATACATAGTTGTGAAAATTTAAAGAGATCTCTTAAAAGAAAGGGAGAAACACATAAGAGGCAGAAAAAACAGCCACTCTTGGGCAATGCATAAAAGGTAGAATTCAGGGTCCAATATACCAGAGGCTGTTCTGGTTTCACATGATGAGTAGTGATCACATTTATTGCTCCCTTTCATGCCAAAATTGCTTAATACATGTAAAACATGATGTGAGCATTATCTTATTCACCAATATTTTTTTCTCTTTATTGCTGTGTTCAGATGAATGCAATTATAGTCTCTCCTGAAGTTAAGTATGGCTTAATAAAATGTGAACAGAGTGAGTGACATGTGCCACACCCAGGTGGAAGCATTTAAGTGGGAATTTTGGATTTTCTACTCCATTTGCTGCTGTGGTGCTTCTAAGGCAGTTGTCATCAACCTGGTCCCTACCGCCCACTAGTGGGCATTCCAGCTTTCATGGTGGGCGGTAGTGGAGCTACCAAACTATAAATAAAAAGATAGATTTAACTATAGTAAGTTGTTTTATAAAGATTTATTCTGCCAAGTTTAGCAAAAATCCTACAAAAAGTACTTGGTAACTAATTATTATTATATGCTTTAACTTCCTGTAACTCTGCTTTATAAATTTTATAAAGTAAAGTTACCTCCCTACTTTATAAATCACCATTACTGTGGAACTGGTGGGTGATTAGAAAATTTTACTACTAACAGAGATACAAAAGTGGGCAGTAGGTAGAAAAAGGTTGACTACCCCTGTTCTAAGGCATAGTATTGATTTAGTAGTGCTATGAGAATTCTGGATCAACCTGGACCAGCCTGGACATCACACACAAGGTTCCTCAATAAAAACAAAACTTTCTAGGGTTAAACCAATGAGTATGTTTATTACTTTGCCCCAACCTACCTGATCCTAGCTAATAAAATATGTGTGCCTAAGTTTAGAAATACTAATGGAATCATTATTCTTGTTCCACAATTTAGGTTTAATCTTCTTTAATTTCCTTACTGAATTTATACAATTTTGAGTTAAAAGATGTTTCCAAAAGTGTACATCAAATTATTTCTTATGATTCCCCTCAGGAAGATGGTACTGGAAGTGTGGAAAGTGTAAATTTGTTCTTTTTCTTAATGGAATTTTTTAATGTGGAGAGATTATGTGCTTTTTATTTTATTATATATATTCCTCTTGTATTTTTCAAATCCACATTCAAGACCAAGTAAACCCTGCATGACTGCCACATTTAACACAGAAAGTGGGCAAAAACACGTAAGAAGCATCCATTAAAGAATATTTTGGCTGTGACAGATCATTTTCTAAAGCAATGCTTCTTGAAAATAATGAAGCAATATGTTTTAGTGCTGTCCTTTTAAAGTTAGCCGTGCAGTTATAGAAGAATAACTGTGACTATATTACAAAGAATTGTGGAAAACTTTCAAACTAAATTCAGCTGACTCCTAACCCTGGAAATTCTAAAAATGTATCAAATTAGAAATCCAAGGTTTTAAAAATATTTCTAAGTGATTTTGAACTTGTCCTCTCTAACCTTTACTAGATAACACTGGTGTAAGGATTACAGATATCTTCACTCTACAACTCTTATGATGCTTTAAGAGTTTAAGGTATTTAACCCTTAGACATATAGTATCTTCAGTAAAAATATAGATAATGCCTCTATTTTGAAGGTGATATGAGAATGAATTAAAATAAGTATGTAAAATGCCTGAAACATGTTTTTCTGATTACTTCTCAGAATATAAAAGTTATTGTAATATTTTAAAACTTACGTTATTTTTATCTTACTCAGAATTTCTATAATTTTATATATATAAATCATACCATCTGTCAGTTTTCACCTTTCCATGAAGAGTATTCACTCTTTAAACTACACTGTACTGTGCCTTGTACATTCATATGTTAAAATTTACATTAACAATTATTTCATTACAAGGTAATACAACTCTATCATTAGTTTGCAAATGTTATTTAGAATTAGTTGATGAGACAATTAAAATTGAGGCATATTACTTAGATGTTTAATGGCACAATATTATGTCCAGGGTTTTCTAACTTTTTTATTGTCCTTTCTGTAAGTCTATGGTGGCTGCAAAATGATGCTCAGATAAATGAAAGATGAATGTATGGACCATCTCTCAACTGTAGATTTAAGATTATCTCATACTCAGCAGCAGCTACCTATTAATAGCAAATCTAATTCCTACTACAGTGTCTTTAATCAGGCTGGAAATTTTATAGTCACATAACAATAGAATAAGCTTTATTCATTTATTAGCACAAAGTGCAATTTTGTGTTGGACTCTTTTCTCAAACTTGCTATAAAGTGTTCTATAAGTTGTAAAATAGTTTTTTTTAACTTGTTATATTTTAAGCCATCATTTCTGGTGGCTTATGGTTGCTATATAGATTGACATTTTTCCATCTAGTAGAGATTTCAATACACTATGCCTCCTCTGAGTCCTGCTAACACACGTATATAAAATACATATACTTATATGTACACGAAGAGTGGAATGCAGTTATGAAGTGGTTGATTATAAAGGCTGTTGAATCAGACTGGAAAATCTTTCAACACAGTTCAAGTACCATCATCTCTTTGAGAGTTGATGACTCACCCTTCATCTACTATGAATGGAAAGCACACCTCTTTTTTGCTCCTGTAGAACCTCACATGTCTGTTAGAGCATTTTCTATCCTATATTGGAATTGTACATATCTTTCTGTTGCATCCACCGGGTACGAGAACAAACGTCAGAGACTTTCAGGAGTTTAGATGTTACTTTATTGGCCAGTTTAACCTGCTCAGGGGCGAACTCCCAAGATGTCTGGAGACACTGTGCTCACAAGGAGCTGCAAATGGGAGCTGCGCCTGGTGCTTACAGCTAGGTCCTTATATATCCTAAGTGAGCAAGCATTATACAGAAGCAGATGTGGCAGTTAGCTATTCGCTAGGGAGGTCGCACGCAACATAGTAACAGGGGCTGGCATAGCAACAGGGGCCGGGTTTAGCTTAGTGGCGAATTTCAAACATAAACTTCTTTGTTCTCAGCCTCACAGGGGCCCTATCAGCACTCCCTGTTCCTGCCAGCACTCCTTGTTCCTGCTCTTTAATAGTTACACTCTGGCAGCCAGCCAAAGCACATCTCCCTGAATCTAACACTTTCCTTCACAATTATCTTGCAATGCCTTGAGAGCAGGAAGTGTGCATATAGTTTTTAATGACCATCTAATATTGTCCTAGGCTTATAGTGGTATTAATGTCCATTGTTCAATGTAAGAGTGTGGGAGACTGCAAGTGGCAAAGCCCTTTGCAGTTCGAGGCTTAGTAAAAGGCTAAGTTCTCCCTCCCACCTCCATATTGGCTATAAAGCTGAGGATTTGCACTCATCTCTTCCACCCCACTTCACTTGCTTGCTTAAGTTGCTAGAAACAATTTACATGCCCTTCCTCTCACCCCGTGTTTGTTTTAATGTTGGTTGATTTCAGTTATGAAGGGTGGAGGGTTATGCACCTGGGAGAATTCTTGGGTTACCTTGGAAACGTGACTTTGTATCAGAGACTTCCTTATATGCATATGGCTATATAATAAAGAAAACTGGGGCTTTTTACTCTGTCAAGCTAAAGGCATTGCAGAGGCCTCCCGAACACATCCTTTTTTTCTTTAAGTCTATTTTCTTCATTCCAGATTGTTCTCACTCAGAACCTGGAATTACTAACTGCGCTATTTGTGGCATAAGAGTAAAATGAATGTTTACTGAAGTCACAGTATCAAGAGAAAAAGGACCTGCAAACTACATTTCATGCTTACTGGCTCTTTGAACAACAAAACCCAGTGAATCACCTTTAATTCATGATTCCATTTTAAAGCTTATATTCACTTTCTTTCTGTGTAACTCTATCAGTCTAAATACAGGTTCCATAATGATGAAATCTGTCCCCATATCCAGAAAACACTCATCATGGTATTAGGTCAGACTGACATTTTATAGTCAGATAGCTACCTCTGCAACCCCATTGTTGGCACAGAGAATACTACCAAAGTCAGAAAAATTATTCTTTACCTGACCAGCAAAATAGCAATTACAGTGAAATGAAATAAATAAAAATGCTATCAGAAACAATGGGATTTGCCTGATTGGTATTCAGTTTGGGCATGGGGTCACCAGCTTGAGCATGAGATCATTGACATAATCTCATGATCGCCGGCTTGAGCCCAAAAGGTCGCTGACTTGAGCCTAAGGTTGCTGACTTGAGCAAAGGATCACTGGCTTGGCTGGAGCCAACCTCTCCCCCATTAAGGCACATCTGAGATACAATCAGTGAACAACTAACGTGCTGCAACTACAAGTTGATGATTTTCATCTTTCTCCCTTCTTCTGTCTCTGTCACTCTTTCTCTCTCAAAAAAAATTAATTAAAGAAAAATAATCAGTAGGATTTATTTAATGACAATATGTAAATATTCAAAATTTTGATAAGATGATTTTTCTCTGATGGGAGAGATTTGAAAATCTAGTCCTAATATGAAGTCACAACACCAGGATGAAAATAATGAGCTCTGCTGAGAGCTTACAATGAAAAGTTCAGTTTACTTTTAATAAAGCATGGTGTCTGCTTGTCTATACAAATATCACAGTGGTATCAAATTTTCCTTGGGGATACAGGGAACAAATTATAACTAGTGATCTTTCTCATATCACTGGACAAAGTCTTACCTTAAAGAGGTACAGGTATTAGTCAATATAATGTGATCCAAAAGGTATTGCAATATACCCTTTTCTAAAGATCCCTTCTCTCTTCCACATGCATATTTAAGCAAAAAAGAAGAACTCTAACAAATGCCTTGTGGAGGTGAATAGCTAGAGAATTCTAGGGCATAGACATGATCTTCCAGATGCATAGTTAACAGGTGCCCCAAAGTAACCACATTTATTTTTATTCTTTTTTAAGCCTTTTCTACTAGTGTAGGATACTTTTAAAATTTGAATGAATATGAATATATTTATAAATGTTTATATATGTATTTTTTGTTAATAGAGTAGGATGTAATAGTTTGTAGTTAAGAAATTACATTCACTTACCATATTCCCACTGCTTTAGTTTAAATGGCTTTAAGATAAATTGTTTCAAAATGCATACAAATTGAACCCTTTGAAAGAACAGAGCTTTGAGATTCATGCTTTGGTTACTGTTTCACAAGAATTAATCTGCATTTTGTCTCCAGGCCTCAGTTGTGGTGCACATATGGTGTAGAGAGTTGCCCACTGATTGGAGACCCCCTGTGATACAATGGGCAGCTGAAAGATAGCATTTTAGATATTGTTAATGTAATCCATGTTCTAAGTATCATTCTTGTGGCATTGATTTATTTATTTGATTTATTTTCTTGGCATTTTAACAAGTAGCATTCATAGCAATTGCCCCAGGGATTACTTGATTCAGCATTTAGTAAGAATGAATTCTAAATGGGAAGATACAACCCAAGAATTAGATTTCTCTAAAGAAAATGAAGACATATAATTGGTGGGGTAAAATGATAAAATAAAAACCAAGGAAAGTAATTTTATTTTGATATTGTTGCTCATACATTAACATGTGTATATGTCTGTGCTCTCGGTAGAAGAACAGACAAGTCTTTAACACAGAAATTTTGTCCTTGTTATTTTACTAACCTTGCAATAAATAAATAAATAAATAAAAGTTAGAGTGCAAACTTGGGAGATAAACCAAAACATTTACTACATGGATATCAACATACAAAATACTAGTTTAATAACAATCATAACAAAAATTAGAATTCCAGTTAAGCATTTGTTCGGGTTAATGAGTAAAGACTTTCCATTGAAGATTCATGGATTCATGGGTGTCAGCAGTTGTGTACAGCTGACCAAATCTATTTTTCATGCCTGATCTTGTTTCTCTATCATGTGTTCATGATTCACAAAATTAATGCAAAAACATGATCACCATCCAACAATTCTACTTTTGTCTATATTCTCATGTCTGCATTCTTTCATTTACTCAGCCACCTATAACCACTAATGAATCAGGTATATTGGTCAGTCAGATATATAGTTTCATTTACAAACATGAAATCATAAGCCTATGTGAATAGATTAGGTAAGATAATATAGAAGAAAACAATTGAGGTAAATGAACAGATGAAAAATCAAATGTCCTGTGTATAAAATAACTAAAGGAGGGTAGAACAGTAGTTTAGTGTCCATGAAAAAAATTGAGACTACTGATAATTTAAAAATGATAGCAGTAAATTATTAGTGCAGTATGTCTGCCCATGCCAGGAACAATTCAGGCAAAGGAATGTGTTCTTGAAGTTATTAAAGTGGAAATGGAAGAAGTCAAAATACCATATATTAAAATATTCATTATAAGTTTTATCTGTTCTAAGTAATTTTTGAAGTTTCAATGGAAACTACATGGAAAGAAATCAAGCTCTCTATTCGCAAGAAGATTACATTTAAAATGCATTTTATATTTTCAAAGTTGCAGCTGGTGAACAGACTCTTGCAGCAAGAGTCACATACTTGTGTATCCACTATATTGGGTTTCTGAAGAGGGTGATAATGCTCTCTCATATCGTGTGATATACAAAAAATAAAAATACAGTGTGTTTAACTTATGTTATTGATAATCAAATGATATTGGCATACTTACTAAAAAGTATACATTCTTTGACTTTCCTAGAAAAAAAGGATATACTCTTCCTTAAAATATATCCGTTTTTTTATTTTAATTTTCTTTTATTAAAAACAATGCTAATTTTTCATTTTATATGAAACTTACATTGTTTATGTATGTTCTTTGACAATGTTTGAATTAAATTTATTAGGATAACATTGGTCAATAACTAGACTTGAAGTGATGAGCACACAATAGAGTTAAACAGATGTCAAACTATAATCTTATACTCCTGAAAATAGTACCTATTTTTTAACTTAAATTGTCCCACATGCTTACTCAAATAGCCTAAACACCTTTGCAGCTTTTTCTTTTGCCTTTCCATTTCTTTAGGTTGAATCATAATGTTTGAGTTAACTTCCCATAATTTATTATTAAAGCATAAAAAAAATCAATGCAAAAAAATAGAAAAGTAATTTTTGTTTAAAGTTAATAATTTATAACTAGTTCATTTCATCAAAAGTACAGTTCATCAAGTAGAAAAAGAGTTGGCCTTTTTTGAAAAATGCTATTCATTTGATTCCACCTTTTTCTGGTATCTTCCTTGCTGCCAAGTTCTGACTGTGCTTATCCTGAGTTGGTGTTCATTCAGTCCTTGCCTTAAATGCTTCCAGATCCGATTATTATAATACCCTTGGTAGCACTTTGCCAAGAATGCTCATGTGAAAATCTAAATCTCCTTTAACAGGAAATGGTTATAAGAGGTGAACAAAACACTGTTCTGGTCACAATGGAATTGAGCTTCTGCCATTACCCGTCTGTGAATCCATGCCTGCTCTGCAATGCTTCATTTACCTTAGTAGGCCTTCTGTGCTCAGTGCTGATATTTGCTCCAGAAAACATGATCATGTGGATTGAATGTTCCCATAATTTCTCATTTGCAGTCACCCAAACAAAAGCGGGAGTCTCTTTTCTTCCTATTTTACTGCATATCTGTCTGTTTCTCTTCCTATGAGAATATTCCTATGAGAATATTTAATTACTCTATTAAGAATTAATTTTTAAAAAATTAAAAAAACTTCTATTCCTCAATATTATGTTGTTGGTTCCCATGACAATTTGTTTACAATTCCTTTTTTCATTTAATTAATTATTTATATCTCAAAATTATTTCTGGTCAAATGTTTGGTTGATAATTTAGAAATAATTTTGTAAATATATATATTTTAAATCTCATGCACACACACATTCAGAAATTTCACAAAAATCCTTTTGTGCTTCTGGTTTGTTTGTTTTTTCCCTGAGTCATATATATTTTTAGCCAACTAATTAATTCCAGGGAGACAAAATTATCTTTTCATTTAATATCAACTATAATTCTGGGTATTTAATAGTAAGAAATATAGAATTAAAAAGTAGGATATTGATGTGTTCAGTGATTAAATATGTAGCTTCTAACTCAAGACACTAAAAGGCAGAAACCATTGTCCAAACCAAAAACATAAAGTTAATGTATTCAAAGAGGAAAATTTTAAAAAACACCTGGTGCAAGCAGGCTGAGACCAACAGAGTGTCAGCCCCGAGGGAGGGATAGGGCAGGGGTTATTCAGAATAATCAAAGGGCCTGGGGCAAAAGCAACTGACTGGGCTGCATCAGCTGGTGCAAGACAGTTTCCTCTGTTTATAGATTGGGTGGCACCACAGCTCCTCAAAATCTTTTTGTACCCTGACTCAACTGGGAGACTTGGAGTAGGTTATTAAATAAACTAGTTCTTCTTCTTCCTCTGGGCCTGCATTGTTCTCAGGATGGCAGCTGAGTTGTCATTTTATCTATCAGATATAATTACTGTCCTCTTTATTCTTTCTTTTCTTTTCATTTCTCTTCTCTCTTTTTTAAATTATTTTTTATTTTTTATCAAGTGAGAAGCAGAGAAACATGCTCCATGAAGAGGATCCACCTGGCAACCCCCATATGAGGTTGATGCTTTTACCCATCTGGGACCACTGCTCTGTTGTTCAGGAACTGAGCTATTTTAGTGCCTGAGGCAAAGTCATGGAACAATAATCAGGGCCTGGAGCCAACTTGCTCATTCGAGCCATGGTTGCATGAAAGAACAAGATAGAGAGAGAAAAGGGGGGGAGGTAGAGAAGCAGATGATCACTTCTCCTGTGTGCTCTGACCAGAAACTGAACCCAGGACTTCCACATTCCAGGCTGATGCTCTACCACTGAGCAAAATGGCCAGGCACTGCCCTCCTAAAAAGTACAATTTATTGTAGATCTCAGATATGTAATAAATGGATGTGTGGCTATAAAAAAATGTTTTACATATAAGTTGAAAGTCAAAGCAGAAAAAGTGGGTTGATAAAGAATCTAATTTATCTAAAAATTTAGATAATTTTTTTTTTTTTTAGTGAGAGAAAGCAAGCAAACAAGAGGGACAAAGGGCAGACAGACAGACGGGAAGGGAGAGAGATGAGAAGCATCATCAATTTTTCTTTGCAGCACCTCATGTTCATTGATTGCTTTCTCATATATGCATTGACAAGGGGGCTCCAGCAGAGCAAGTGACTCCTTGCTCAAGCAAGCGAATTGGACTCAAACCAGCAACTGTGTGCTTCAAACCAGTGACCTCTGGACTCATGTCTATAATCCCACACTCAAAATGGTGACCCCTGCTCAAGCCAGTGACCTCAAGGTTTCAAACCTGAGTTCTCAGCATCCTAGTCCAACACTCTATCCACTGTACCACTTGCCTGGTCAGGCAATTTAGATACATTTATAACATATATCAAACAGGTAAGAAAACATAGCTTATCTGTCAAACTACCAACCTTTAGTCTGTAATTTTTCAAAATTTCTTTCATTAATGCTTTTTTCAAGAATGCAAAATATAGTTTGAACTCTCTCCCTTTCTCTTATTCTTTCATTCTCTCTCCAAGCCTTTTTGTTCTTTCCATTTCACTCTTCCTGTTATTTATAAGTATTTATTTCTCTTTAGAAATTTACTGTTATACTAAGATGTATATACAATTATACAAGACAAAAACATTTCTATAAAGTTGGAGATTCTGTAAAAATTGAATATCTTTTGTTACTGTTTTGCTCTTACTCTCATTTATTTTTTTATTTACTCAGATATTACCTCAGACTTTTATAGTTCTTTTATTTCAGAAGCATGGCATATATGTTTGTGTGAAATTAATTATACCATAACCTTTTAGAATCTGGTTGTGAATTGGGGAAGGGAGGGGGGAAAAGTAAAACAAACAAGTGAAGGAATAGAGGAAGGGAAGAAGGTAAAGGGGAGGAAGAAAAAAAGAAAGAAAAGGAAGGAAAGAAGAATGGGTGAGAGTGAAGAAGGGAGGGTGTGAGGGAGGACAGAAAGAAAAGGTAATATGTTGCAAATAGTCTTTAAGCAAAATAACTCCTCAGTGTATAAACAACAGCTCCTCAAATAAAATTGATATACTATAGTTTCCTGAGTAGATTATTGATAAGCACAATACTTCACATTACCTGAGATAGATGAGCACATTGTTGCTCAGGTATAACAGAGCAAGGCATCCCATATGAAGTACTATAATAGAAAAGAATTTTTGTTCAGTTGAGATTCAACAGACCTATCCTCTGGTACCAATTCAACTAAGATTCTGGAGCAAAGTCTCCTCGATTTTATATGTCTCATCTAAAAATTAGAGATACTACACTTATACTAGCAGCATAGGTCCAAGAAACCCATGAATATAATTTTTTAAAATATATTGCGTTGTTATGAATATAATAAACCCATCACCTATCATAGACTGAACTCACAAACAAGTTCCTGCCAGCCAGATTATGCTACACTGTTTCAAGAGTTGATTTAGTCTTTTCCAATAGGTTCTGAGCATAATAGTTTGGTTTTTATGGCTATTGCTGGTCAGCCAGGCTAACAGGTACTGCTGTATGTTGCTGGGTACTTCCATCCCCACTCTCCATGGACTCCGCTCTATGGTTGCTACAACACGCTCCTCCGTCTCCTGCTACACCAACCACAACATTTTTCACTGTTGGACATTGTTGCACAAAAGTAGAAGCATGCTTTTACCTGTACTAATTTCTTGAGTTTCTTGATGGCAAAACTTTAAGTAACCTGTGACTAAGCGCATCTGGGGGACAGATTCAAAGTCTACTGGAGTGTCCAAAGGCCATGCTGGTTGTATACTAATATGTTTCATAGCTCAGTAAAATAGCTCATGCATAATTTTAGGAAAATATTTATTAGAGGCTGCTCCTACCTTTCATAGGTCTTAAGAATGAGTATAAGAAAGATTGAATACAAATTCAAATTCTGATTAATTTCCTATTATACCCAGAGCCTTACCTTTAATATTTGGACAGTGGCATCAGGTTATCATTTTACACCTAGTTCTCTCTTAATCTTAACTTTTTTTTTTCCTGAGCAGGTAACTCTTTCTATTGCCAATGGGTTTTTCTTAAATAGTCTCAACAGTTTTTTTTTCTGTAACTACAGTGTCTGAATCCCCCATATAGGCCTAGTTTATATATTTTTTCAAATGATTCCTGCACCCTACGGACAAACAGAATTCAATTAAGAATTGTTATACATTTTGATAGAGGAGCCCAAAAGTTAAAAAATTTGGTTTCAGTAATAGTAACTTTTAGTTGCAATGAATAGGAGATATGTAAGTGTTAGGAAATAGGCAACCTGCTTGCTAGTCTCCTCTAAGGGCTCCCTGGCCTTTGCTTTGAAATGTAGTGAAAAGTTTACCTTTGCAGGAATGTTGGGGGAAGCTTATATTGGAGAGGGACCTGACAATTAGGGGAGTAAAATCACAACACTTGTTTGTAAAAGCCTAGCCACAAGATTTACTGTGAAAAGTCAAGTCCCATAAATTAATTAGAAACTTAACCCACCAATCTTTGATCTTTACTTTGTATCCTAAGAAACAGGGAGTATTTTCACAGATAATTCCCAGAGGCACCAGGTCCTGGCTGTTCCTGGGAGATACCTGACCCTGGCCGTCTTGAAGATTTACCAAGGACACCAGATAGGACCATGCTGTTGGGCCTGCATTACATCAGAACTTGCAGAGGAAATGTTTTTGCAGCTGAACCCCCACCTCTTGCATGTTGTTACGTGATGAACTGCATGGACTTTTCCCTTTTGCTCCTGAACCTTACAAAACCACCAGTACTATGAGAGAGTTATGGCAGTTCTATGGACAGGAGTCACCTGTCTTCTCAAGTTGCTGCAATATGACATCATACCTTATACCTATTCAGTACTTGTCTCTCTTTATTGGCATTAGGGGTAGCAGGTAAGCCCGAATCCACCTTTGTCTTCTGGTTACAATTTCACCAGGTATCTTTAGACAATCCATCACTAAGTGGTAGACCAAGGGTAAATTGGCACTAATGTTACATTGCAGACAAAAGGTGAAAAATATCCTGAGCTGTGGAGGTGTAGTGAATAAAATGTTGACCTGGAACATCAAGGTCACCAGTTTGAAACCCTGGGCTTGCCTGGTCAAGGCACATATGGGAGTTGATGCTTCCTGCTCACCCTCACCTTCTTTTTCTCTCTTTTCTCTAAAATGAATAAATAAAATCTTTAGAAAAAAGAAGAAAATATTCTCTTCAAAAAAAAAGAAAAGAAACAAAAACTTACTGACAAATTCTACTATAGCTGCTAACGGTGATTTTTTTTTTTCTACTATAGATTTGTGCATGTGTTTTTATTCTGTCTTTTTCCTTTGGCTTTATCTGTATTTTTTTAAGAGAGTTATAGTAAGGATGTATGAAGTGTAAAAAAAAATGTTTTAAAATGATGTTCTATCTGATTTCTACCAGGATGCTGAAGTAGTAGAATTGTTGGATTCCAGCCTTAAGAGAAATCCCAGAGAAACCACAAAAGGAAAACATTAAGAAAAGTAGCAAATGATAAGAAATCCCTGGGTGATGTGTGCCTGCTTTGAAATTGCTGTGTGAGGGTAATGAAAGGAACAAGACTCACTATAAAAGGAAAAACTTAGGGAAAAAATGTGTAGGGTTCCTCTCTTGACCTTCCATTACCATTATGTTGAAATGAACCGTCTGCCTCCTCACTTGTGTCAATTCTGCCTGTGGCCCCAAGTGTTCTTAACAGTACACCCAGCTTAGCAGAGGAGACCTGTGCTTCTCAGGATATGATACAAACAATATGGGAACTAATTAACTTCTATCAGTTGCTTCCCAACAGTCATTTGGAAATCTCTTCACCTTACCCTTGGGGTATAATGAAGGAGGTTATAACCCAAAGAATTGTTTTATGGAGTGAAGAGTACTAATGCTAGGTTTTCTATACCTCAGGGCTCAATCCACCCCCAACCATTGAATTCACAGGGTTTGGGCTTGGACTGAAGTCTTGCTTTTGCTGGCATACTGGTTGTGCAGAGAAAAGTTAACATAGAAGGCTGGAGACCACATTTTACAATTTGGCCCTTGGTTTGTTACTGGGGATTTAGTTTCTGAAATACTTCCTAAATAAAAATATAATGTGCCTGAGCCTATACTGTTTTTACAAATAACGTAATTCAGGGACAAAACCTTGAATGTTTTTGTTTTTGTTACTGAAACAAACCAGGGTTCATATTGCCTGTCACCCTTTCAGCCAATTCACAAGAGACAGGGACAAGTAGGTATAAGAGTGTCTTTAATTCAAATTGCAGCAACTTGAGAAAACAGTGGACTCAAGTCTGTAAAACTGTCTTTATACTCTCCTAATGTTGGCTTTTATAAGGTTCAGGGCTGTTAGTTATGGTATAAGGGACAAAAGTCAGTGCACTTAGTCATGTAATAATAGAGGTTCAGTTGCAAGAATGTCTCCCTGGCAACATCTTCTGATATAGCACAGGCCCAATCAGCACGGTCTTATCTGGTGTCCTTGATAAATCTTCAAGACAACAGGGTCAGGTGTATCCCAGCAACGGCCAGGACCTGGTGCCTCTGGAATCATCAACCTCTGGAATTGTCTGTAAAAAGATTCCCTGTTTTCTTAAGATATAAAGCAAGAGGTCAGGAACCTTTTTGGCTGTGATTCTGTGAGAGCCATACACAACCCGTGTACATTATGCATTATCCAATAAAAATTTGGTGTTGTCCCGGAGGACTGCTATGATTAGCTCCAGCCGCCCACAACCATGAACATGAGCGGTAGGAAATGAATGGATTGTAATACATGAGAATGTTTTATATTTTTAATGTTGTTTTTTTTTTATTAAAGATTTGTCTGCGAGCCAGATGCAGCTATCAAAAGAGCCACACCTGGCTCGCATGCCATAGGTTCCCGACCCCTGTTATAAAGACTTAAGACTGGTAAACTAAGCTTCTAATTAATTTATAGGCCCTGACTTTTTACTGCAATCCTGTGGCTAGGTTTTTACAAACAACTATTGTGACTTAAATTCTTTTAATCTTCAGGAACCTCCCCATGTAAACTCCCCCACCCCCACATTTCTGCAAAGGTAAGCTTTTCACTGCATTTCAAAGTAAAGGCCAGGGAGCCATTAAGAGAGAATAGCAAGCAGATTAACTATTTCCTAACCTTTACATTGTCTCCTATTCATTATAACTAGAAGCTATTATTACTGAAGCCAAATTTCTAATTTTTGGACCTCTACCATTTTGAGAGCCTGAAATCTTCATGGTTGCAAAATAAAGAATGCCTATGTGACCAGCCTCCACTAGACACTCTTAGATATTTTTGAATCTCATGCAGGTTTACCAGGGCAAAAATATCACACGAGGGTAATTGCATTTGTGCTCCTGGAGGATGGATGTACTCTGTGATCCCTTAAAAAGGAAGGAGGTCCTGGGAAACCTGCACATAAACTCCTCTAGACTCTGCCTGTTTCTTTTTCTTGGTTGATCTCTGCTGTAGATGACTCTAGGATCAGCCTTAGAAGTGAGTTCAAATACTGTATATCCTAGGTCCTTTGCAACCTTTTAGTAAATCATATAATGTGTACACAGTCTTGAGACACTGGAAATATTCACAAAGTAATTGATAACCCTGACAAATACAAAGTCAAAACCAAATTAACAATTACCCTTGTGGAAACAGCTATTTCAAGAAAAACAATAAGTAAATAAATAAACAAATATTGGATCACCACTTTCATCACAATGTTAGAACAGATTGACCAAAAGTGAAAAATTATTTTTATAAACATTCTAAGAGAAGATGAGATATTGATAGCAGAGAAAAAGCATGAAGAATCTTCTAACTGGGTTTCAGTCAAACTACATTATATGATATTGTTTATTTCTTTCCAGATGTTTTAATGGGTATTTTGCCATGTTTTTTATTTTTGATAGTATTGTATGTCTCTATCTTCCCTGTCTTCTTGTATATTTACAGAAAATTAAGAGAGAATACTAGTTAGCATCCATTTCAGGCAGAAATTTGGTTGCTCCTTCATTTGGAGTGTGTTTCTGCTTCTTCACTTTTTTAATGGGTTGAAAGTACAGTTTTGTTTCAAGTCCAGTATGAATTTCATGATCTCTATAAACCATATTACTGTTCAATTCTTTTATTATTAATTCTGGGTACTATTGTACTAGAATTTGTTTTGTTTTCTCACAGCTTTATTTATAAGGCCTTTATAGTATTTTGGATTGATCTGTGCCCATCCAGAACTCTATAATATCTTACATAATAGAGAATTCATAAATTTTTTGTACTCTGTAGCACTCTGCAAGAGTATATTGAATGACATTGTGTCTGTATAATGAAAAAGATACAATCAAAATAATTATTGCAATTGCTAGCATTTACTGAACACATACTATGTGTCATTACATTTTAAAGTTCTGCTTTTATTACTCATTAAATCCTCAAAAGAGTTTATGAATTAAGACCTCTTCTTTTTCTCAATTTAAAGATAAATTACCTGAAGCACATAGGGATTAAATACTTTTCTTCAGATTAAACTGCTGTTAAATAAAATATATAGCCTCTAAATCGATGCCATTCAGTTGCAAAGGATGAACTTCTTAAATACTATGTAAAACTAGGACCTGAAGATGGCAACAGAGTAGGCAGACACACACACTTCCAGCTCATACCACCAAACTAGATTACGAATTAATTTAGGAACAATCACCATGAAAAACCGACTCTGGACTATAAGAACAGCTCTCAAAAACCAAGGAGCAAAGCAGAAGCCACACCAAGCCTGGTAGGGAGCACTAAGGAGCAGTGAGTCCCCCTGCTTACAGGAATGAAAGGGGAGAGGCTGAGTGCCCAGAAGGGCTCTCATTCCAAGGAAAAGCACAGAAAATATTTTTCACAGCCACTTGCCTGGGGACCTGAGAACAAGGTGTGTTGAAAGGGCAGGTTTATCTTCCAAAAAGAAAGGGGAGAGAGAGAGAGACAGATGGTGACTGGCAGAGGAATACATAGGATGACCTGAGAAGCTGACTCATCCAGTGTTGGAGGTGGCCACAGCTGGGGAAGGGGTTGATCCTTCTACATAACACAAGACTAAAGTGCTTCCAGGTCACCCATCTCCAGACATCTCTCCAGCTCCAATCAGCACAACAAGATGTGGGGAGGAGGGGCAGTAACTCAGATCTCCATGGAGATCTGAGATACACCTCCCCCTACTGAAGCAGAAAAAACACCCCACACCCAGAGAGAGTAACTGGCAGATTAGGCCTTTGGAGTCTCAGGTTACACCCATCGCATTCCTGGAAACAGTTTCAAATAAGACCCTGCTGAGATCAGCAAACAACACTAAAATCTGTTAAGAAAACAAACAAATCAAGATTTCAAATTGGCCCAAATCCAAAAGTGGATTATAAATAACAGCTGATGCCAACCCAAGAAGACCTAAAAGTAACAACTGAAAACTGCAGGCAAACAAAACCAAGCCTAGAATCAACCAGCTCTACAAACAATACACCCAAACACACAGACATAATGAGAAGACAGAGAAGTGCAATCCAAATGAAACCACAAGAGAAACCTCCAGGAAGTGAACTGAGTGATATGGAAATAACCAAACTTCTGGATGCAGAATTTAAAACAATGATTATTAGGATGCTTAGAAATCTTAGAACAACAATGGATGGTCGTTATGACCACCTAAATAAAGAAATAGCAAGTATAAAAAAAGGATATGGAAATATTACAAATAAATCAGTCAGAGATAACAAATACAATATCAGAAAATAAGATCACAATGGAAGGAATTAAAAATGGGATGGATGAAGCTGAGGATCGAATTAACAAGTTGGAGGACAAGTTGAATGAAGGCATGGAAGCAGAGCAGAAATAAGAAAAGAGACTCAAAAAGTCTGAGGAAACTCTTAGAGAGCTCTGTGACAACATGAGGAGAAACAACATCCGCATCATAGGGGTTCCTGAAGAAGAAGAGAAAGAACAAGGGATAGAGACTTTCTTCAACCATATCATAGCTGAATACTTCCCTAAATTAATTCAGGAAAAACTCTCACAAGTTCAAGAAGCACAGAGAACTCCATTAAAGAGAAACCCAAAGAAATCTACACCAAGACATCATAATTAAAATACCAAAGCTAAGTGATAAAGATAAAATATTAAAAGCTGCTAGAGAAAAAAAGGCTATCACCTACAAAGGAGCCCCCATAAGGATGACTTCTGACTTCACAACAGAAACAGTTGATGCCAGAAAGGAATGGCAAGAAATATTCAAAGTAATGCAGAAAAAGAACCTACATGGCTCAGTGGTGGAGCGTCGGCCTGGCATGCGGAAGTCCCGGGTTCAATTCCCAGCCACAGCACACAGAAAAGGCGCCCATCTGCTTCTCCACCCCTCCCCCTCTCCTTCCCCTCTTTCTTTTCCCCTCCCATAGCCAAGGCTCCATTGGAGCAGAGATGGCCCAGGCACTGGCGATGACTCTATGGCCTCTGCATTAGGTGCTAGGTTGGCTCTGGTTGCAGCAGAGCGATGCCCCAGATGGGCGGAGTATTGCCCCCAGGGGGGTGTGTCTGGTGGATCCCAGTCAGGCGCATGTGGGAGTCTGTCTGACTGCCTCCCCATTTCCAGCTTCAGAAAAAATAAAAAATAAATAAATAAATAAAACAAGAACCTACAACCAAAACAACTTTATTCAGCAAGACTATCATTTAAAATTGAAGGAGAAATAAAAGCTTCCCAGACAAAAAACAAACAAACAAACAAAAAACAACAACAACTCAAGGAATTTATTACAACCAAATAAATGCTGCAGAAAATGTCAGGGGCTTGTTGTAAACAGATCAAAGTGGGAAAAGAATATAGCAAAAGAGGAATACAGCTTTAAAGACTAAAATGGCAATAAACAATTACATATCAATAATAACCTTAAATGTAAATGAATTAAATAATCTAATCAAAAGACATAGGGTAGCTACATGGATAAGAAAACAGGACCCGTACATATGCTGTCTACAAGAGAGACACCTTAAAACAAAAGATGCACATACACTGAAGGTAAAAAGATGAAAAAAAATATTTCATGCTAATAGAAATGAACAAAAAGCTGGGGTAGCAATAGTTATATCTGACAAAATGGACTTTAAAACAAAGGCTATAGTAAGAGATAAAGAAGGCCACCAAATAATGATAAAGGGAGTAATACAACAGGAAGATATAACCATTATAAATATCTACACACCTAATAGAGGAGCACCTAAACATATAAAACAGACTTTGATGAATATAAAGGGCGAGATCAACGGCAATACATAAATAGTAGGGGATTTCAATACCCCACTAACATCACTAGATAGATCCTCAAAAAAGAAAATTAACAAAGAAACAGCAGACTTAAAGGACACACTAGATCAACTCGATTTAATAGATACCTTCAGAACCTTTCATCCTAAAGCAGCAGAATATACATTCTTTTCAAGTGCTCATGGTACATTCTCTAGGATAGACCACATGTTAGGGCACAAAAGTGGTCTCAACAAATTTAAGAAGATTGAAATCATATCAAGCATTTTCTATGATCACAATGGCATGAAACTAGAAATCAACCACAACAGAAAAACTAAAAAAATTTCAAACACATGGAAACTAAATAGCAGGTTGTTAAATTATGAATGGATTAACAATGAGATCAAAGAAAAAATAAAAAAATTTCTAGAAATGAATGATAATGAGCATACATCAACTCAAAATTTATGGGACACAGAAAAAGCAGTCCTGAGAGGAACGTTCATAGCAATAGGGCACACTTTAAGAAGCTAGAAAAAGCTCAAATAAACAACTTAACCATGCATTTAAAAGAATTAGAAAAAGAACAGCAAGTAAAGCCTAAATGTAGTAGAAGGAAGGAAATAATAAGATCAGAGGGGAAATAAATGACATAGAGGATGAAGAAACACCCTTAAGAAACAATACAGTTTCAATACACTAAAGAAACACTACAATATTGTTTCAATACGCTAAAAAAACAATACAATATTGTTTCAATACGCTAAAGAAACAATACAGAGGATCAATGAAACCAGGAGCTGGTTCTTTGAAAAGGTAAACAAGATTGATGAACCTTTAACCAGACTCTCCAAGAAAAAAAGAAAGAGGATTCAAATAAATAAATTAGAAATGAGAGTGGAGAAATAAAAACTGACACAACAGAAATACCAAATATTGTAAGAAAATACTATGAAGAACTGTATGCCAAAACAATAGACAACCTAGATGAAATGGACATATTCCTTGAAACATATAATCTTCCAAAAGTCAATCTGGAAGAATCAGAAAACCTAAACAGACCGATTACAACAAATGAGACTGAAATAGTTATCAAGAAACCCCCAACAAAGGAAAGTCCTGGGTCTGATGGCTTCACAAGTGAATTCTACAAAATATTCAAAGAACTAACACCTATCCTTCTCAAGCTATTTCAAAAAATTCAAGAGGAAGGAGGACTTCCAAGCTCCTCTAATGAGGCGAGCATAATTCTGATTCCAAAACCAGGCAAAGACAACACAAAGAAAGAAAATTATAGGCCAATATCCCTGATGAATATAGATGCTAAATTCCTCAACAAAATATTAGCAAAATGAATACAACAATATATGAAAAAAATCATGCACCATGATCAAGTGGGATTTATTCTGGGGAGGCAAGGCTGGTACAATATTCGCAAATCAATCAATGTGATTCGTCATGTAAACAAAAGGAAAGAGAAAAACCATATGATAATTTTTTTTTTTTTTTGGTTTGGCAAATATTTCTTTTTTTTTTTATAAATTTTTATTAATGTTAATGGGATGACATTAATAATTCAGGGTACATATATTCAAAGAAAACATGTCTAGGTTATCTTGTCACCAAATTATGTTGCATACCCCTCGCCCAAGGTCAGATTGTCCTCCGTCACCCTCTATCTAGTTTTCTCTGTGCCCCTCCCCCTAAGTCTCTCCCTCCCTCCCTCCTGCGTCCTCCCTCCCCCCACCCCTGGTAACCACTACACTCTTGTCCATGTCTCTTAGTCTCGTTTTTATGTTCCACCAATGTATAGAATCATGTAGTTCTTGTTTTTTTCTGATTTACTTATTTCACTCCATATAATGTTATCAAGATCCCACCATTTTGCTATATATAAATGATCTAATGTCATCATTTCTTATGGCTGAGTAGTATTCCATAGTGTATATGTGCCACATCTTCTTTATCCAATCTTCTATTGAAGGGCTTTTTGGTTATTTCCATATCTTGGCCACTGTGAACAGTGCTGCTATGAACATGGGGCTACATGTGTCTTTACGTATCAATGATTCTGAGGTTTTGGGGTATATACCCAGTAGAGGGCTTGCTGGGTCATAAGGTAGTTCTATTTGCAGTTTTTTGAGGAACCACCATAGTTTCCTCCATAGATAATTTCAATCAATGCAGAAAAATCATTTGATAAAATCCAGCACCCATTCATGATCAAAACTCTCAGCAAAGTGGGAATACAGGGAACATAACATGATAAAGGTAATTTATAACAAATCCACAGCCAACATCATACTCAATGGGCAAAAATTAAAAGCAATCCCTTTAAGAGCAGGATCAAGGCAGGGGTGCTCTCTTATTCAACATCGTCCTGGAAGTCCTAGCCACAGCAATCAGACAAGAGAAGAAATATAATTGGAAAAGAAGAAGTAAAACTATCATTATTTGCAGATAATATATAGTAAATAAAAAACCTTAAAGTCGCAATCAAAAAACTACTGAACCTCATAAATTATTTCAGCAAAGTGGCAGGATATAAAATTAATACTCAGAAATCAGTGGCATTTTTATACACCAATAATGAGCAGTCAGAAAGAGAAATTAAGGAAACAATCCCCTTCACTATTGCAACCAAAAAAAATAAAGTACCTATAAGTAAATTTAACCAAGGTGATTAAAGACTTGTACTTGGAAAATTATAAAACATTGATAAAAGAAATCAGAGAAGATACAAACAAGTGGAGGCATATACCGTGCTCATGGTTAGGAAGAATAAACATAATTAAAATGTCTATATTACCCAAAGCAATTTATAAATTCAATGCAATACCAATTAAAATAGCAATGACATACTTCAGAGATATAGAACACATATTCCAAAAATTTATATAGAATCAAAAAGAACATGAAGAGCCTCAGCAATCTTGAGAAGAAAGAATAAAGTGGGAGATATCACACTTCCTGATATCAAGTTATACTACAAGGCCATTGTACTCAAAACAGCCTGGTACTGGCATAAGAACAGGCATATAGATCAATGGAACAGAACAGAGAACCCAGAAATAAACCCACAGCTCTATGGACAACTGATATTTGACAAAGGCAGTATAAGCATACAATGGAGTAAAGACAGTCTCTTTAATAAATGGTGTTGGGAAAATTGGACATCTACCTGCAAAAAAATGAAATTAGACCACCAACTTACATCATTCACAAAAATTAACTCAAAATGGATAAAAGACTTAAATGTAAGCCATGAAACCATAAGCATCTTGGAAGAAAACAGACAGTAAGCTCTTCGACATCTCTCGCAGCAATATATTTGCTGATTTATCTCCAGGTAAATGAAATAAAAAACAGAATAAACAAATGGGACTATATCAAACTAAACAGCTTTTGCACAGCTAAAGACAATAAGAACAGAATAAAAAGACAAACTACACAATGGGAGAACATATTCGACAATACGTCTGATAAGGGGTTAATAACCAAAATTTATAAAGAACTTGTAAAACTCAACACCAGGAAGATAAACAATCCAATCAAAAAATGGGCAAAAGAAATGAATATACATTTCTCCAAGGAGGACACACAGATGGCCAATAGGCATATGAAAAAATGCTCAACATCACTAATCATTAGAGAAATGCAAATTAAAACGACAATGAGATATAACCTCACACCAGTCAGAATGGTGCTCATCAACAAAACAACACAGAATAAATGCTGATGAGGATGTGGAGAAAAGGGAACCCTCCTGCACTGCTGGTGGGAATGCAGACTGGTGCAGCCACTGTGGAGAACAGTATGGAGATTTCTCGAAAAAATTAAAAATCGAACTGCGTTTTGCCCCAGCTATCCCACTTTTAATAATATACCCTAAGAACACCATAGAACTGATCAAAAAGGAGAAATGCACCCCCATGTTTATGGCAGTATTGTTCACAATAGCGAAGATCTGGAAACAGCCCAAGTATCCGTCAGAGGACGAGTGAATTAAAAAGCTTTGTTACATATATACTATGGAATACTACTCAGCCATAAGAAATGATGACATTGAATCATTTACAATAACATGGATGGACCTTGATAACATTATACTGAGTGAAAAAAGGAAATCAGAAGAAACTAAGAACTATATGAATCCATACATAGATGGGACATAAAAATGAGACTCAGAGACATGGACAACAGTGTGGGGGTTACGGGGGAGCTGAGGGTAGAGGCAGGAGAGAGAGCTAGTGGAAGGAGGGGAGGGGCACAAAAAAAACTAGATAGAAGATGATGGAAGACAATTTGACTTTGGGTGAGCGGTATGCAACATAATCAAATGTCAAAATAATCTGGAGATGTTTTCTCTGAACATTACCCTGATTTATCAATGTCAGTGCATTAAAATTAATAAATTAAAATTTAAATGCTAAAAAAACCCCAGAAGTTGAGGATATCAGAACTGGGAAATATCTCACAGACTATTTTATGTTATGTAGATATGAATTTAATTTCTAGAGTTATATATGGTTTACTTCAAATTATACAATTAGTGTTGGCACTAGAATTGAGATCTCTGATTCCTCCTTTAATGTTCTTTTTATTACAACAAATTGTTGAAAAGTCACTTACATTAGATTGTAGGTACTCACAATAAATATCTATATTGAATTCAAAAAAAAATAAATATTTATACTATGTTAAACTGCTTTTTCATAAACCCTGTTTAGTATTAGGGTTGCTCGATTTAAAATAAATAATAATAATAATAATACACAACTGAATTTGACATAAAAAAATTATTGTTATTTATAAAGATGTCTCAAATATTGCACAGGTCACATTTATATTGAAATATACTTTTTGTTTATCTGGAATTCCAATGTGACTCGGTGTCTTGTATTTTTTCTGGTCATCCTGTGAATATGCATAAGATCTACATCTAAATAGAAATGTGATGGGTTGTATGTTAAATAGAGAGATACACCACCCAGATAACCTTTAAGAAATATATAATATACTTTCTAGCTTGAAGTATAGGGTGCGTAGACAGGCTGTACCTGTCAGCCCCTCAAGACCTGCTGGATTTCAAGAGAGCCCCCATGTCTATAATACTCATGCCCTTTCTGGGGTAGCTGGCATCCACTGACTGTGGAGGGGGCATATAAAGGCCCAGCCATTTTAATTCAATGCTTAACAGTTCAGAGAGGCAGTATTGAATCTAGGACTCCTGTAGCTTGTTCACAGCTTTTTTGCAGCCTGTGTTATAGTTTGACTTCCTCCTTGATCAACTCTGCCCTACACCTCTTCCTTTCACAGATGTTAATCCTTAATTAATAACTTGTACCCCAGACTTTGTATAATGTTTACATCCAGAGAATTCACCCTTTACAGCTTACAGATAACCAAGTAACAGAATAAAAAGAACCCTTTACAGATAACCAAGTAACAGAATAAAAAGAACCCCTTAGCCTTTCAAAGAACTTCTATTAACAGAAAAATAAGATATTACAACCTCTTTGCTGAAATCAAGGCAGTATAACCTGTATCAATCAGGGTTTCAGCGAGAAACAGAAGCACAATCAAAAGTAAAAATAAAAAGAGTTTTATGAAGATACTATGTACATTGATGTGGACAAAGTGAAGAAACCAAGAAGGTTGTTCATAACAGGAAACTGTTAACGAGAAAAAAAGTTTACATGAAGTCTATAAAAATCTAAGTAGCAATGCAGGAAGTCATCACTATGCCTAGTCCTGAAACAATAAAGATAAAAATAGTCACTAGAGCCCAGTTAAACATGTAGTTGTAACTGAAACAGAGGGGCTCCCTCATGGACACTGAAAAAAGTATAGCCATGGATCAACCATTACCTGTTATGTAGGGAGCTGGAGGAAATAAAGCAAGGAACTCTTACTCTTTCCAGTGTCTCATCTGTGCTGGAGCTTCCCATTGGCTGAACCCAAACAGAAGCCAAAGAACCAGATACAGGATAGCCTTCACAAACAAAACAGAGCAGAGGGGCAAAGAGTAAATCTATAGCCAGTGAAGAATGTTCAAAAACACTATGGCCTATGGTCAAGAATGACGTGCTATTTCATGAAATGAAGTTAAGGCTGAACACTGAAGAAGGTAATGTATCAGAAATTTAAAGACAGAGTGATAGTGCTATTAACATCTCTAACTAAGTTTGACATTTCAGCAAGTCGCTTTATCTCTCTGGGTTTACTTTATCATCTGTTAAGAGTTCCATGAATTCAAGGGTTTCTTTGAGTTTTAACAATTTATAATTGTACATATCGAAATTTCCAAAGCAAAATATATAAATAGAATGAGATTGGAAATGAGATCTAGAATTATTTAAGAAATTAGGGTGATTATCAGGTAGCAATGCCCTGCTTAAAGAGAGAAGCAGGAAAAGTCATCTCTAGGGCTTGCTAATAGATTATTACAAAGAGCAAAAGTTGGCACATGAGTTGGCATGAAAATAAAAGAGCACAATGAAAACACAAATAAATTAATGAATTCTTCAAATGAGCTCAGTTAAATTTGTTCTAACTCAAATCATAACACATATAAGGATATAAAATATGTAGGCATGTAGTAGGTATTTTTTTAAAAATAAGAACACTATGAGTTAATCAAAAGAACAGATGAACTTAGAATTAAAGTTCATGAGCTCAAATTTTCATAGAGTACTTAAGAAAAAAAATATGAGATATTTATTTGAAAGTGCTTTGAAAGCTTTAAATTGCCACTCAAATACTATTGACCTTTTTGTGGGGACCAATCTATTGGAATCTTAATGGATTTTTTTAAAATTGGAAAGTACTTGGATTTTTCTGAGCACATATTTTTGAAAGAGGAATCAAGGGTCATGGTAAAATTTGACATGGATAAAGTGCAGTTCATTAGTATGGTAGATTATAATACTCTTTATCAAATATCCCAGTTTCTGTCCCTGGAGTGCCTCTTCATGTGAGAGGATGATGCCCTGATGAACTTTATAGCAGCTTGGAGTTTTGCTTTGACTGATGAAATATAGGTAGAAGAGAAATGTGTCACTTTGGGGAGGAAGAGAAAGAACCGAAAAGTCTCTTTCCTCTGTGTCATAATGAGTATTGATGAAGTGGGTAGAGGCTGCTCTATAAACCTAGATCCCAGAGTGACTATGACATGAAACAAAGCCACAGCCAACCCAAGGTGATCTTACAGAGTTAAACCTTTGCTGCTCTAAGTGACTGGAATTCTTTTTTCACTTGTTTTTGTACCTTAATTTCACCTATCTTCACTGATGCAGTTGGTTTTTCATTATATATATTTACACATTTCAGGGCATATACTACCAAAGAGACATACACTTGCTACAGCTGTGGCCTGTTAGTTTTAAGGTAGATAAGCCTTATCGTGCTTCGTTCACTTAAAAAAAAAATGTATTTATTAACTTGAGAGAGAGAGAAAGAGAGAAGAGAACATATATCTGTTCCTGTATGTGCCCTGACCTAGGATCAGACTTTTCTTTTCAATTGAAGACAATATTTCCTTCACTTTTAAGTGCATACTTAACAAGCTTTTGGTTCAAGACCAAAAAAAAAAAAAAAACCAACAAAAAAAACCCCTAAAGAATTACTCAATGTAATTCAGAATAACTCCATGCCTCAGTCAGTCTGTGGGTTTTTCTTCTGGAGGGCAAAGAGTGTATTTTTATATCTGGTACCGATGCATTTCTTTACTGCTTATTTTGAAAATTATTTGTCAGATTTATATTTTGGCCCCTCTTCTGTTAGGGTCAATATAGTATTTTTATTTATTAAATATTTCACTGGACAGCCATTCAAGTCAACACTAAATGCTGAGTCCATTGTGGACAACTAAATTTGTCAAACAGAGGCCACACCCTTACAGAAACCATGTGTGTGCATAAATATTTCTAACCTGAGCCAATCCCCTAACCATATATACAGAGAGAGGAAAGAGAAAGAGATAAGACAAAGCAAAGAGAGACAAGGAGAGAGGTATTTTAGAGGAAAAGTAGTAGAAATAAATTGCCACGGTAGTTCAGGGCAAAGAAAGATTATGTCTTCTTCAAAGAAAGAGTGGCAGCTAACCAGTAATTTGCAGACTGTGTAAAATCCAGGTCACTCATGTGTAGCACATACAGATTATTTAAGAACCAGGTTTACTATAAAATGAATGAATCTTAAGCTTAAGCATCAGTCTTTCTTGCACTGAATCTCCCAAAGCCTGGGGTGGAGGGGTTTTACAAAACAGTATTTTCACATAGAAAAATCTTTCTGTAATGCAAGTTTGAACTGCTGTGAGAAAAGTACTGTTTACTCTTCTCACTCTGATTTCCCTTTGTCACAATTCTTGTTCTGTGTTGTGTTTACGTGAGCATGAACAACTTTGGAATCTAGTTAAGGGAAAGTTGAATGAGAATACATTTATTTGCAGTAAATGATATAACTGTGAGGTGCATGGACATTTGTGTGTAAATTTATTAGTAACTTTACTGGTGTGCAAATATATTATAGTAATATATCCTCCTCTCTTTAATATACAGATCACCAGCATTGAAACATGAAAATGGTGTGTGGGGGGGCTCATAAGTTATATTGATATTTACATTCCCTAAACACTGAACACTACAAGTGTGTGGTTAATGTAGGAGCAATAGAATGTAGAGCCCAAAGACAGTCTATGGAAATTTCTTTTAAATACTGAATATTTCTGAAAAATTGTAACTGAATAATAAAAGAGCTCAACACACAGTTAGAAATGGGTATTATATCCTAATAGGAAACTAATTAATAATATAATAATAAAAAAGCCAAACTGGATCATTTCTCTTGTATGTACAAGATTTACATAAAGTAAACATTTTCAGAAGTCCTTTGTTTGAAAAATCAACCTTTCAGCTGTACTGTAAATAAAAATATATCAGTGTGTGGTGCTGTATATTAAACTACTATGCTACTCAACTATTAATAAAAAGCTCAGTCAATTATACTAATGGAAATACTTAACTAACACTCTAATTTGTAATATTATTATAAAATTATTGTCATATTAAGTGATGCCTAATGAGTAAATATCCAAGAAAAGTAAATATAAAAAATATGTCAAAAAATTAATTAAAAATTATTATATTATCTTTCTGAATCTTGTGGTGTTTATAGTGCATCAGCCTTTAAAATTTCTACATTGTTGTTATTTCTTTTTTCATACCAAATATATTAATTCATAACTATTTTTTTTTTCTTTCTGAAGCTGGAAACGGAGAGAGACAGTCAGACAGACTCCCGCATGCCCCCGACCGGGATCCACCCGGCACACCCACCAGGGGCGATGCTCTGCCCAACAGGGGGTGATGCTCTGCCCCTCCAGGGCGTTGCTCTGCCGCGACCAGAGCCACTCTAGCACCTGGGGCAGAGGCCAAGGAGCCATCCCCAGCGCCCAGGCCATCTTTGCTCTGATGGAGCCTTGGCTGCGGGAGGGGAAGAGAGAGACCGAGAGGAAGGAGGAGGGGGCGGTTTGGAGAAGCAAATGGGCGCTTCTCCTGTGTGCCCTGGCCGGGAATTGAACCCGGGTCCCCCGCACGCCAGGCCAACGCTCTACCGCTGAGCCAACCAGCCAGGGCCCATAACTATTTTTTAATTTATAATTTGTAGTATTTTTTTTAAAAAAAATAAGGCTCAATTTATAAAAGCTTTAGGACCTACAAAGCCTGAATCTCTATATATGGGTAATTGAAGGAAGGTATTATATGAGGATTACAATATAAAGAAGGGTATAGAAGTGTCAAATTTAATAGCATTTGTGAGAGCGGATAATAGGAGAAAGATAAATTGGGTTGTAGTTCTTAAATACTATTTAAATAAATTGAGTAATCTTTGAAGGCTTTTATTGGACTTAAAATCATATTTGTAGTTCAGTATCTATACTTTGGCAGCACGGATGATGAAGGAGAATGATGATGAAGAGCCATACAAGGAAGAAGTTAAGTCAAGGTGAAAGATAAATATTTATATGAAATTAAAAAAAAGGTATAATTACCAGGAATTAAAACTCATTTAATATGGAAGTAAAAAATATAAAAGAAAACTGGAAACAATAAAACCATATCAAGGAGCCTAGAAAGATGTCAGCGATAATAATAAATTTTAAAGAAATAAGATTAGCAGAGGAATATATCTTGGATATAAATTTGAAAAAACAACAAATGTTACCCACACACTTTCATTTCTCTTCAAAATTAACCTCCCTACCTATCTTCCCCATTCACAGACCAACTTCTAGGAGGAGATGTCAGTACTCATGGCTTCCTTTTGTGATACTATTAATCACTTGCCAACCTATTCAAATTTGAATTTTAGTTCCTACCCTCTCCTAAAGCTGTTCTTTCAGACTACTAGAATCGTAATATTTCTAAACACTAACTGATATTTTTCAGTTATTATTTTACTAGATATCTCATCAGCATTTAAAAATGTTTAACACATCTTTTAAAAACACTTTTTCCTTTATACTCTTGCTTTTTTTTCTCACATTCTAACTATTCTTTTTATGCTTCATTTGCAGCTCCATATTCCTTTACAAAATTATTTGAATATCAAAGTTTCTATAAGACAGTTCTAGATCCTCACCTTTTGCCACCGTATACTTTCTCTCTAGAAGATGTCACTCAACTCTTTAGTTACCACATTTGTACCTATGACTATGAAGTATCTATCTCCCACCAAGAACTTCTTTCTGTACCCTAGGCTCAATCTCTCTCTCTGAACACATATATTTTTATATTCTTATTTTGTATCTGTATTATATATCTCTAATTATACTGACATATAATACATGTTCTAGAATATATAAATGATATATACATATTATTGATAACATATAAAATATACATAAATAATATAGATATCAAGAATATATATGTATGAATATATAGGATTATTCTTGAGTAACTGAATTAACTAAACATTCTTAGAATAAAATGAAATTGAGGACTTTTTTTAATCATCCTTATCTTCTTTCTGGGTTTCCTAATGAAATGACTGGGTCTGCCATCTATCTGTAAGGAAAGCGCATGCTCTTTATTTGGGTCTCCATAAAGTAGGTTCACAAACAAACAAAATTATCAGAGCAAATAGTTTATTTGAAAGGTACAGTGAATACCAGCAGGAAAGTAAGAAATTTACCCATTGATAGAAAATCAACCAGTAAAATGGGAATTACTAAATCGGGCATCAAAAAGTAAACAGAACTTAATCTCATAAGGAAATGATGTGAAATGGTGTGAAAGAGCACCAAATTATCTCACTTGAAGGGTTATTTATATACCAACTCCTGCAAGTCATTAGTTAAGGACTTTTCTGGAAGGCTGTTTATTTCTTGGTACTTCTGGCATATAAAGAAGAAATGACTTCCATGGTTCCAAACAACAACAAAAAGCAACAACAAAAATACCTCTTTGGTACTGAGATACAAACATTGACAATGGGAATAATTTTTTAATTTTTTAAATTCAGTGAGAGGAGGCCATGGCCGGTTGGCTCAGTGGTAGAGCACCGGCCTGGCGTGTAGAAGTCCCGGGTTCGATTCCCGGCCAGGGCACACAGGAGAAGTGCCCATCTGCTTCTCCACCCCTCCCCCTCTCCTTCCTCTCTGTCTCTCTCTTCCCCTCCCGCAACAAGGCTCCATTGGAGCAAAGATGGCCCGGGCACTGGGGATGGCTCCTTGGCCTCTGCCCCAGGCGCTAGAGTGGCTCTGGTCACACCAGAGCGACGCCCCGGAGGGGCAGAGCATCATCCCCTGGTGGGCAGAGCGTCGTCCCCTGGTGGGCGTGCTGGGTGGATCCCGGTCGGGCGCATGCGGGAGTCTATCTGACTGTCTCTCCCCATTTCCAGCTTCAGAAAAATACAAAAAAAAAAATCAGTGAGAGGAGGTACCAGGGGTCCCGAAACTTTTTACACAAGGGGCCAGTTCACTGTCACTCAGACCACTGGAGGGCCGGACTATAAAAAAAACTATGAACAAATCCCTATGCACACTACACATATCTTATTTTAAAGTAAAAAAAAACAAAACGGGGCCCTGGCCAGTTGGCTCAGCAGTAGAGCGTCAGCCTGGCTTGCAGGGGACCTGGGTTCGATTCCTGGCCAGGGCACACAGGAGAAGCGCCCATTTGCTTCTCCACCCCCCCTCTCTGTCTCTCTCTTCCCCTCCCGCAGCCAAGGCTCCATTGGAGCAAAGATGGCCCGGGCGCTGGGGAAGGCTCCTTGGCCTCTGCCCCAGGCGCTAGAGTGGCTCTGGTCGCGGCAGAGCATCGCCCCCTGGTGGACAGAGCGTCGCCCCTGGTGGGCGTGCCGGGTGGATCCCGGTCGGGCACATGCGGGAGTCTGTCTGACTGTCTCTCCCCGTTTCCAGCTTCAGAAAAAAAAAAACAAAAGAAAAAAAAAACCAAAACGGGAACAAATACAATATATAAAATAAAGAACAAGTAAATTTAAATCAACAAACTGACCAATATTTCAATGGGGACTGTGCTCCTCTCACTGACCACCAATGAAAGAGGTGCCCCTTCCGGAAGTGCAGTGGGGGCTGGATAAATGGCCTCAGGGGGCCGCATGTGGCCCGCGGGCCGTAGTTTGGGGACCCCTGGACAGACTCCCATATGCACTCCAACCAAGATCCATCCAGCAAGCCCACTAGGGGATGATGCTCTGCCCATGTGGGGCGCTGCTTTGTTGCTCAGCAACCAAGCTCATCATAGAGCCTGAGATGGAGGCCATGGAGCCATCCTCAGTGCCCAAGGCCAACTTGTTTCAGTTGAGCCATGGCTGCAGGAGGGGAGGAGAAGAGAGAGAGAGAAAGAGAAGTGAGAGGTGGAGAGGTGGAGAAGTAGATGAGTGCTTCTCCTGTGTGCTCTGACCTGGAGTTGAACTTGGGACATTCACACGCCGGGCCAACACTCTACCATTGAACCAACTGGCCAGGGCTAAGACTGACTGATCTTTACTAGAAGGATTATTCTGCTCACTTGTGCAGTGTTCTTTGGTGGTCCTTAACATGAAAAACAAATACTGTCACACTTTATAGCCACTTCCACAGTTAAATCTACAGACGTCTTTGTTACCAATTATTCAGTTTTACTTCTTCCAGGACTTCAACCTACCAGATAATCATTTCTTCTTGCTCAGGAAAATAAACATCTTCTTACATGAGATCTTTTTCTCTGTACACATCAAGTTCATGGGCACTCAAAACTCTACTCATTATGAAGATTTCACCTTCCTCTCTTTCAGGGCCACATCTAAGAGTGAATAAAATGTGGTAACATTTATATCTATCATCAACACAAGTCTACCCATTGTGAACTGGGCCACATGATTATATAAATTACATGTACCCTATAGTCCCTTTTAGACACTCTCTTGAGTACATTATCATCGTCATATGATGACGCTCATGCTTCTGACAGAATCCAGCTCATTACGGGCAGCTCTGAATGCAAAGGAATTTCATTTCTATGGTTAAATAATACCAAGGCTTAGGAGGATGGTAAAGACAGCTTTTCAAATTCTGAACTGCTACAGACCACATGCTATTGATCTAAAATTCTAGAATATTCACTGCACCATTTGTATTGGAGCTTCCCAAATAGTCCTCATGGCAACATTATCTACCACAGATGCCTCTAGCAACATGGGGTCATTTGCGTTATATCCCACATACAGCAGGACTATTTAACTTCTGTGGCTGTTGTGGCCTTTCCTATTCTGGTTTCTCATCAAAATAGGCAATTTTCTGAATTAACTGATAGATTAGCTGGACCATTATTCCCAATTGATGTGCTGCCTCCATCACAGGAAGAGAACTACAAAGCATTTGTTTCTTTTCCTTAGTGGGAAGATGTGAAGTAATATATGTTTTTTACCTTGGAAGGGTATCTCAGAATAATGCTCCACTCTAATAAATCCCTAAAAGTTTCACTAAATTGTCAGGCACCTGAAGATTTGAAGGTTTTATCTTCTATGCTTTGATGAAAACAGGTCTTACTAGTGCATTTAGAGTATGATCCCCATATAGTAACAAAGTATTATAAGTTAGTCAGAAAGTTTAGCATTCCATAGAATGTCCAAATAATCAAAACTGGAAACAAATATTTTACAGCTCAAGGGCAAGGCTATATCTTACTGTTTGTCTCATGAATGTATCCTTCTGACATTGCCATGTGAATTGCTTCAGATTCTTCTTCACAGTGGAAATTGAAAAGGCCACATTTGCCAAATCAATAGCTTCTGGTCCTTGCTTTGAGGCTATTGATCTGGTGAGTGTGTTCTCATTAATTTCTGTCATAACTGGCATTGTTTATATTATTGATATTATAGATCTGTTATTGTACTTTAAAGACACCCAGAATAGCAGCTACAGTTGAAGCTGCCACTTAAGTTTATGGTAGTCTCCCTTCAAAGGCAATGATTTAGCCAGTTTTTGAAAGAGACTGATTGGTGAAATAAACAGGAGAATAAAGGTGACCACCACCCTTGCACCCTTTAAGTTTTTGAAAGTGGCACTAATGTCTCTATTATGACTTCTTACTTATCATATCTAGGGCTTGTGGGGTCAGGGTTATAGGGACGTCCACTTGGCTTTTCCTAAATTGTAGATCTTATTTCATATGTCAGATTCTTAGTTATTTGATGCTACAGCAAGTTGGGCATAATTATCACTTGTCTGAGTGAATTTGGGCTGCTGTAACAAAAATACTATAGACAGAAGGACTTAAATAACTAACATTAATTTCTCAAAATTCTGAAGGCTAGAAAGTTCATGATCAAGGTGCCAGCAGATCTGGCGTCAGCTGAGCACCACTTCCTGGCTTGTTGACAGCCATCTTCTTGTTATTTCTTCACGTGGTCTACAAAGAGATCATCTTTATCATGTCTCTTCTTATACAGTCACTAGTCCCATTCATGATGACTTCATCCTTATAACCTATTTCCACAAAACTCCACATCCAAAACTCATCATATTGAGGATTAAATTTCAGCATATAAATTTGAGGAGATGCAAACATTCAGTCCCTACCTCCACTTTCTTTACTATAGAGCTCTTGTTTCATCTATCTGACTGGTGATCCAGTTCCAGAAACTTATTTTAGGCATTACCTTCTAAGATCACTTTTGGTTTCAATTGTTTGTTTTGTTATAAAGTACTGTACTTTAATCTGTGGGTTACATAGAGACACCAAGGCAGGATACAGAAAAATTTTAGTAGATTTATTAATAAGTCGGCTATATATGACTTACACAGGGTATAGCTAACCCAAATCGTGCAGCCTCAATCATAGTCCTGAAGTTAGTTATATAGACATAATCACATACTGCTTGGAGAGAAAAGGAGGGGGAGCATGATACCAAAGTCATTTATTGATAAGCTTATAACTTTTTTCTATAGGATTTATTAAAAAAACATTTCTACATATTAAGAGTACAAGATAACACAGTAGTGGTAAATGTTTTACATATCAAAGACATTCCCAAATATTACAGGGTTTACACTTATCCTTGTTGTCACAACAGTGGGAAATTAAATGTTTTAGTTTAGGATAAGGAGAGAAGCTAAATGAAATTACTTTTGCTAAAAAAGTGTTGAGGCTTGTGTCCCTGCTTGTTTAGTTTATAAGTTTTATATATATAAAGAATTTCAAAAGGGATGATTATTAGAAAGCATATAAAATGTTACAGAATGCAGATTTTTCAAGCAAGGAGAGTGTGCTCGTGATCCTTTTGTCTAGAGGTATATGTCACTCTCAGGACTCCAGGAGGGGAAGAAGAGTTATAGAAATTTTTAATTAAGATATGTAAACATGGAGTGACGTCACGGAAATGGCGCCGTGAGAAGCGCGTCCGACAGCTCTCCCCTAAATCAAAACAAATTTATCAACTAGAAACAGAAAAATTTATCCTCGGAGCATTCCGGAGTTCCACACAAACTGAAAGCAAAAGGACTGTTATCACTTGAATCTGAGAGACGAGGGTGTGGAGGAAGCTACCGCAGCGACACTCATTCAAGCCGCGAGGGAGTGCGCCTGCGTGCTATCAATAAGACCACCCTCAGATGCCGATAAGAAAGAGGAAATCGAATATTATGGATACAAAAGAAAGAGAGGTAACACAAATAGATGTGGAAAAATCTATGGAGAAAAGACTGAACATATTGGAAGCCTTGGAGCTAAATGACAGAGAATTTAAAATAGAAATCTTAAAAATACTCAGAGATATACAAGAAAACACAGAAAGGCAATATAGGGAGATCAGAAAACAACTCAATGAACAGAAAGAATATATTACCAAGGAAATTGAAACTATAAAAACAAATCAAACAGAAATGAAAAACTCAATTCACGAGCTAAAAAACGGAGGTAACAAGCTTAGCTAACAGAACAGTTCAGATTGAAGATAGGATTAGTGAAATAGAAGACAAACAACTTGAGGCACAACAGAGAGAAGAAGAAAGAGACTCAAAAATAATAAAAAATGAGAAAGCCCTACAGGAATTGTCTGACTCCATCAGAAAGAATAACATAAGAATAATAGGTATATCAGAGGGAGAAGAGAAAGAAAATGGAATGGAGAATATACTCAAACAAATAATAGACGAGAACTTCCCAAGCCTGTGGAAGGAACTAAAGCCTCAAATTCAAGAAGCAAACAGAACACCAAGTTTTCTTAACCCCAACAAACCCACTCCAAGGCACATCATAATAAAGATGACACAAACCAATGACAAAGAAAAAATTCTCAAGGCAGCCAGGGAAAAGAAGAGTACAACATATAAAGGAAGGCCTATTAGATTATCAGCAGATTTCTCAGCAGAAACTCTATAAGCTAGAAGAGAGTGGACCCCAATATTTAAAGCCCTGAAAGAGAGGAACTTTCAGCCAAGAATACTATACCAATCAAAGCAATCCTTCAAGTATGAAGGCGATATAAAAACATTCACAAATACAGAAAAGATGAGAGAATTTATCAACAGAAAGCTCCCACTCCAGGAAATACTAAGGGGGGTTTTCCAACCAGATTCAAAGAACAAAAGAAAACAACACCACAAGTAACAGCTCCACCAAGAACACAATAAAACCAAACTTAAACTGTGACAACAAAGGAAAAAAAGGGGGGAGAGGATGGAGATTAACAGTAGCAAAGGATGATGAAGTGCAGAAATACTTATAAGATAGGGTACTACAATGAATATGGTAGGTACCCTTTTCATTACTTAATGGTAACCACCCTTAAAAAAACCCACCACAAAAACACTTGACTTAAAAAAGGTAGCAACAGAGGAAAGAAGTATGGAACACAAACAAACAAAAACAAATGATAGAAAAACAAAAGAGAAGAATCAAACTAGATACAAAACTAACAGAAAGCAATTTATAAAATGGCAGTAGGGAACCCACAAGTGTCAATAATTACACTAAATGTAAATGGATTAAACTTACCAATAAAAAGACACAGAGTAGCAGAATGGATTAAAAAAGAAAATCCAACTATATGCTGCCTACAAGAAACACATCTAAGCAACAAGGAAAAAAACAAATTCAAAGTGAAAGGCTGGAAAACAATACTCCAAGCAAACAACACCCAAAAAAAAGCAGGTGTAGCAATACTCATATCTAATAATGCTGACTACAAGACAGAAAAAGTATTCAGAGACAAAAATGGTCATTTCATAATGATTAAGGGGAAGTTGAATCAAGAAGACATAACAATCCTTAATATATATGCACCAAACCAAGGAGCACCAAAATATATAAGACAGCTACTTATTGACCTTAAAACAAAAACTGACAAAAATACAATCATACTTGGAGACCTCAATACACCGCTGACGGCTCTAGATCAGTCATTCAAACAGAGAATCCATAAAGATATAGTGGCCTTAAACGAAATACTAGAACACCTGGATATGATAGACATCTACAGGACACTTCATCCCAAAGCGACAGAGTATACATTTTTCTCTAGTGTACATGGAACATTCTCAAGAATTGACCATATGTTGGGCCACAAAGACAATATCAGCAAATTTAGAAAAATTGAAATTGTACCAAGCATATTTTCTGATCATAAAGCCTTGAAACTAGAATTCAACTGCAAAAAAGAGGGGGGGAAACCCACAAAAATGTGGAAACTAAACAACATACTTCTAAAAAATGAATGGGTCAAAGAAGAAATAAGCGCAGAAATCAAAAGATATATACAGACAAATGAAAATGAAAATACGACATATCAGAATCTCTGGGATGCAGCAAAAGCAGTAATAAGAGGGAAGTTCATATCACTTCAGGCCTATATGAACAAACAAGAGAGAGCCGAAGTAAACCACTTAACTTCACACCTTAAGGAACTAGAAAAAGAAGAACAAAGACAACCCAAAACCAGCCAAAGAAAGGAGATAATAAAAATCAGAGCAGAAATAAATGAAATAGAGAACAGAAAAACTATAGAAAAAAATCAATAAAACAAGGAGCTGGTTCTTTGAAAAGATCAACAAAATTGACAAACCCTTGGCAAGACTCACCAAGGAAAAAAGACACAGGACTCAAATAAATAAAATCCAAAATGAAAGAGGAGAGATCACCACAGACATCATAGATATACAAAGAATTATTGTAGAATACTATGAAAAATTATATGCCACCAAATACAACAATCTAGAAGAAATGGATAAATTCCTAGAACAATACAACCTTCCTAGACTGAGTCATGAAGAAGCAGAAAGCCTAAACAGACCAATCAGCGGGGAGGAAATAGAAAAAACTATTAAAAACCTCCCCAAAAATAAAAGTCCAGGCCCAGACGGTTATACTAGTGAATTCTATCAAACATTCAAAGAAGACTTGGTTCCTATTCTACTCAAAGTCTTCCAAAAAATTGAAGAAGAAGCAATACTTCCAAACACATTTTATGAGGCCAACATAACCCTCATACCAAAACCTGGCAAGGATGGCACAAAGAAAGAAAACTACAGACCAATATCTCTAATGAATACAGATGCTAAAATACTAAACAAAATACTGGCAAACCGAATACAACAACATATTAAAAAAATAATACATCATGATCAAGTGGGATTCATCCCAGAATCTCAAGGATGGTTCAACATACGCAAAACGGTTAACGTAATACACCATATCAACAAAACAAAGAACAAAAACCACATGATCTTATCAATAGATGCAGAAAAGGCTTTTGATAAAATACAACACAATTTTATGTTTAAGACTCTCAACAAAATGGGTATAGAAGGAAAATATCTCAACATGATAAAGGCCATATATGATAAACCATCAGCCAACATCCTATTAAACGGCATAAAACTGAGGACTTTCTATCTTAAATCAGGAACAAGACAGGGTTGTCCACTCTCTCCACTCTTATTCAACGTGGTGCTAGAAGTTCTGGCCAGAGCAATCAGACAAGACAAAGAAATAAAAGGCATCCATATCGGAAAAGAAGAAGTAAAGCTATCACTTTTTGCTGATATGATCCTATACATCGAAAACCCGAAGGACTCCACAAAAAGATTATTAGAAACAATAAACCAATACAGTAAGGTCGCAGGATACAAAATTAACATACAAAAGTCCATAGCCTTTCTATATGCCAACAATGAAATATTAGAAAACGAACTCAAAAAAATAATCCCCTTCACGATTGCAACAAAAAAAATAAAATACCTAGGAATAAACATAACAAAGAACGTAAAGGACCTATATAATGAAAATTACAAAGCATTGTTAAGGGAAATCAAAAAAGATACAATGAGATGGAAAAATATTCCTTGTTCTTGGATAGGAAGAATAAATATAATCAAAATGGCCATATTACCCAAAGCAATATACAAATTTAATGCAATTCCCATCAAAATCCCTATGAGATTTTTTAAAGAAATGGAACAAAAAATCATCAGATTTATATGGAACTATTAAAAACCCCGAATAGCCAAAACAATCCTAAGGAAAAAGAATGAAGCTGGGGGCATTACAATACCTGACTTTAAACTATATTATAGGGCCACGATAATCAAAACTGCATGGTATTGGCAAAAAAATAGACACTCAGACCAATGGAACAGAATAGAAAGCCTAGAAATAAAACCACATATATATGGTCAAATAATCTTTGATAAAGGGGCCAACAACACACAATGGAGAAAAGAAAGCCTCTTCAACAAATGGTGTTGGGAAAACTGGAAAGCCACATGCAAAAGAATGAAACTCGACTACAGCCTGTCCCCGTGTACTAAAATTAATTCAAAATGGATCAAAGACCTAAATATAAGACCTGAAACAATAAAGTACATAGAAGAAGACATAGGTACTAAAATCATGGACCTGGGTTTTAAAGAACATTTTATGAACTTGACTCCAATGGCAAGAGAAGTGAAGGCAAAGATAAATGAATGGGACTACATCAGAATTAAAAGTTTTTGCTCAGCAAGAGAAACTGATATCAAAATAAACAGACAGCCAACTATATGGGAACTGATATTTTCAAACGACAGCTCAGATAAGGGCCTAATATCCAAAATTTACAAAGAACTCATAAAACTCAACAACAAACAAAAAAAAAATCCAATAAAAAAATGGGAAGAGGACATGAACAGACACTTCTCCCAGGAAGAGATACAAATGGCCAACAGATATATGAAAAGATGCTCAGCTTCATTAGTTATTAGAGAAATGCAAATCAAAACTACAATGAGATACCACCTCACTCCTGTTAGATTAGCTATTATCAACAAGACGGGTAATAGCAAATGTTGGAGAGGCTGTGGAGAAAAAGGAACCCTCACTCACTGTTGGTGGGACTGTAAAGTAGTACAACCATTATGGAGGAAAGTATGGTGGTTCCTCAAAAAACTGCAAATAGAACTACCTTATGACCCAGCAATCCCTCTACTGGGTATATACCCCAAAACCTCAGAAACATTAATATGTGAGGACACATGTAGCCCCATGTTCATTGCAGCACTGTTCACAGTGGCCAAGACATGGAAACAACCAAAAAGCCCTTCAATAGAAGACTGGATAAAGAAGATGTGGCACATATACACTATGGAATACTACTCAGCCATAAGAAATGATGACATCAGATCATTTACAGCAAAATGGTGGGATCTTGATAACATTATAAGAAGTGAAATAAGTAAATCAGAAAAAAAACAAGAACTACATGATTCCATACATTGGTGGAGCATAAAAATGAGACTAAGAGACATGGACAAGAGTGTGGTGGTTACCAAGGGTGGGGGGGGAGGGAGGACATGGGAGGGAGGGAGGGAGAGAGTTAGGGGGAGGGGGAGGGGCACAGAGAACTAGATAGAGGGTGGCGGAGGACAATCTGACTTTGGGCGAGGGGTTTGCAACATAATTTGATGACAAAATAACCTAGACATGTTTTCTTTGAATATATGTACCCTGATTTATTAATGTCATCCCATTACCATTAATAAAAATTTATTAAAAAAAAAAAAAAGATATGTAAACATTGTCTCCTAAAGGCTCTTAAGGAAGGGGAAGATAAGTTCTACCTTCTTTGCTCTGTCTAGCAAGTAGTGGCCTCAGTCCTTCCAGAGAACTCTAGTTAAATTATGATTAACTACTAAGTTTTGCCCCTTTAATCTCTTTCTCTTGGGTTTTTTTTCTCCTCAGAAGGGAGGGGTTGGGGGAGGTTTAGCTCTTCTTTTTGACATACCAGTATCAACAGTTTTGCAGTTCCTTGACACCATATCACAATTTCTTATGATGAAGATCCTGAGGTAAAAATTTACTTTTAAGTAAATGTAAAGCCAGTAGCTGCAGCCACTATCACAGCTGCTTGGCCCATGCAGGTTAGCATTAGATTCGGACAGACGATAATGAAACAGCACAGTCACGAACTGGTGGGCCATTATCTTTAATCCTAGTTTGCACCCGGTGGGCAAGTAAAAACACACACTGGGCTCCAAAACCCACTCATTCAGTACTCACAAAGCTACTGACTTATCTGAGTTTCCTAGAATCAAAGGTGTATAACTCATCAGCCTCATTCACCTCTGTCCTTCATCTCCTCTCTCTGCACAAACTCTGCACTAACTGGCTTCTCTTTCAGCATTCCGCCATCTTGGCTGTTTCTCCTGGCCTCCTCCATGTGGCATTTCTCTGCTCTCTGCTCTCTAATGCTAATCTCAGGAACCAAGAGAGAGCAAGCTCCTGGTCTGCCCCACTTTATAGTGTAGAAACCAAAACCTTTAATCCAATATACAAACAAGGAAGTCTCTGATACAAAGTCACTTATCTGAGGCATAATGGGATTCCTCATGAGAGTGCACCACCCTCTTTCATGCAACAGTCAAGGATGTAGGGGAAATCTTAGTCTTAAAACTAAGCCTTAGGCCAGGGGTCCCCAAACTACGGCCCACGGGCCACATGCGGCCCCCTGAGGCCATTTATCCGGCCCCCGCCACACTTCTGGAAGGGACACCTCTTTTATTGGTGGTCAGTGAGAGGAGCATAGTTCCCATTGAAATACTGGTCAATTTGTTGATTTAAATTTACTTTTTCTTTATTTTAAATATTATATTTGTTCCCGTTTTGTTTTTTTACTTTAAAATAAGATATGTGCAGTGTGCATAGGGATTTGTTCATAGTTTTTTTGTTTTTTTTTTATACTCCGGCCCTCCAACAGTCTGAGGGACAGTGAACTGGCCCCCTGTGTAAAAAGTTTGGGGACCCCTGCCTTAGGCTATAACCACCCTGCCTGCTTACAGCCTGTCCCCTACACCCAATGCAAACTATAAGCAAGCAAACATATATATCATATTTACAAACTTATTTGACCAACAGTAATTAATTTTGAAGGTACAAGAAATATGAGTAAAGAAACTGAAAACTGAGGCAAGAAATAGATGTCACTAAGCTAACTATCTGTGGTGACTAAGACCCAGCTTAATCGTATGGAGACACAATGTAAAATGTGTTTCTTCAGAATTATTTAAGTATTATTTGTTTAAGTATTATTTTAATAATTTCTATCAGCCATTGCTTGAGGGCTGCTATCAAGAGTGTTTTTTCTTAGTACTTTCAGTTCCCCACGTTTGTGGGGTAAAGGGGTCCTTAGTGTTTTCAGGAAAGAAAAAAGCTCTCAGGCACAAGATACAGAGACTGACAGCTGGAGATCGATGGTCATTTGGCACACAAGAAAATGTTGAAGTCTGAGCTTCTGCTGCAGGTTCACATTGAATAATTACACTGGGACAAAAGGCCCATGCTGGGATTGTCCTGGACAAACCAGAACATATGCCAACTTCATCTTGCCTCAAATAAGTCGTCCCTCACTGCCATTCTGCACACTGAATTGAGAATAATGGTCTCAAAACACAAATCTGATTAAGTTATCTCCTTATGTCACACCCATTGGTGGTGGTGTAGTAAGCAGTTAGACACACACTTTTCCTTCTCTATCATGTCACTGGTCATGCAATTTAGACCAGCCAAATTGCTAATGACACTAATCATATGGTTATGACATATGATTGTATATGACACTCTTCCACCTTAGAGGAGAGCCCGCATACAAACCCTTGCAAAATCAGTCCCTTAAGCATTAAACCCTAGAGATAACACCTAGGCTTCAGCTGTTTTTCAGCTCCCGGCCCAGAAAAGCAGTAAGGCCATACAGGGCAATGCTATGGCTGACATCAGGACCAGCTGCAATGACTAATGATCCCCTGCCCTGCTGCTGACCAATCCGTAGAGACCATGACCTTGAAAGGACACAACTGGGGAACAATTTTCTTTTCATTTTCTGTTGCATGAGGTTTTAGAACTGTTTCTATATAGTTCTGCATCGCTGATTCCAAATCTGAAATTCGTTTTTTTTGGTGCATGCTCTAGTTTTTATGCAATTTTAATTTATTTTTGTTATAGTTAATGGCATGCATTGGTTTTTAAATTGGAGTAAGAACAGGTGTTTTTGTGGATGCAACAAAAATTTTGTTCCCCAGTGTATTATATTGAGATCTTCTCCTAAGACCTCCTTTAAATTTCCTGCCTTTAAAAATCCATAAGGCAAGGGACCACTGTGAACTCTCTCTCTCTTCTGAGCATACCCACATCTTCCCTAACACTTACTTTAGCCAGGGCGCCTCCTTCTCTCTGGAGCATGGCTGTGCATTTCCCCCTCTCCTTCCCTCAGTCACGTTTTCTTTGCCCTTCTTTCTCCTAAGCTCCAAGGGCCCTTCTTTCGCCTCTGTAAGTCATTTCCTAACCCCACACAACCCAGATGGCTCACTTCTTCTAGAACACGGGTCCCCAAACTTTTTACACAGGGGGCCAGTTCACTGTCCCTCAAACTGTTGGAGGGCCGGACTATAAAAAAAAAAACTATGAACAAATTCCTATGCACACTGCACATATCTTATTTTAAAGTAAAAAAACAAAATGGGAACAAATACAATATTTAAAATAAAAAACAAGTAAATTTAAATCAAGAAACTGACCAGTATTTCAATGGGAACTATGGGCCTGCTTTTGGCTAATGAGATGGTCAATGTGCTCCTTTCATTGACCACCAATGAAAGAGGTGTCCCTTCCGGAAGTGCAGCGGGGGATGGATAAATGGCCTCAGGGGGTCGCATGTGGCCCACGGGCCATAGTTTGGGGACCCTTGTTCTAGAGCTCACTTCTTCTACCTCTGTGAATTTCTAAATAAACCTTTGCTTGTATTTAAATCTTGGCTCTGAATTCTTTCTTAGGCACAACTCAAGTACCAAGGTTGCTGAACTGAGGTTCAATTGCTGGTAACATTCTGGTGCCATTTCTCCACTAACAGTTTCTTATGGCTCAAGGGATTAAGTCAGATATGCTTAACATGAACTATACCTTCCAATAATCTGTTACCACCTGTTCCAGGGCTTTTTCATATACTATTTCTTCTGATTAGTATGTACTTTCCTCATATCTTTCATATTTCAGTTCAAACATCACTTCCTCAGAGATGCTGATGTGTGTATCTTACTCATTGCTGTTTTTACTTTAGTTGAAACAATCTGATTTATTACAGAGAATTATGGGGTTTGATTTATTATGCAGATATCAAAAACAGTGAACATGCTGAAGATGTTTGAATAATTATAAAGCCACTTTGTCCTACACAATTTTGGGTTCAGGTCTAGCAATAAATAAGAATACTTTTTTATAATCTAAGGATTTTTGCATGTACCCTTTCTCTGTAGAATACTTCCAAATTCTTCCATCTCAGATTGAGTACTGGCCTAGAATACCTACAACCTGTTAAAGACTTAGGTTCCTAACGTCATTATCATAATCTCTGGCAGTGACATAAATTTGTCTGGTTTGCAGCTTGGTGCAGTTGAATATATTTTCAGTGCAATATATGCAGTTTGGGGGTTGCTAAAGGTTACAAAAGAATGATGTCCTGATTATATAACAATCCACCAAGGTATCTCCTATGTCATTTGCAGTGGGGTTCTGATGTTCTTACTGTCAACAGAGTTTTTATTTCCTACTCTGCCCCATTATAAACTGATGCTGTCTAAATACTCCTCCTTGGGTTCACTCTTATCACTTCTTCATACTCCTTGTTTGACTGTTTGCCCGGGGCGTAAATATTTTTAGTTTCACTTTGTATTTATTTTAACTGTTTACAAATTTTCCTATTAATATTTCTACAACTTCTTTTTCTATATTTACTATAACAACAAAATTTTCAATCATGCCGAAAACAGGGCCCAACCATAGTCTAAAAAATTCCAGTTTTTCCACTGGAAGAAAACTCTCTATTAAATGAAAAATTATCTAATAGTTGCTGTTAAATCTTAAACAAACAACAAGCACCAGTGTTCCAAAATCTTTATAAGCATACAAGCTTCCTCGTGGAGTGTTAAACTTGTGACTTGAATCTTGGAGTTATGGCGCTCTAACTTGACTTAATCATATTTGAGTGGACCTGTCAGACTGTTTATTTATTTTTTATTTATTTATTTATTTTTTCTATTTTTCCGAAGCTGGAAACGGGGAGGCAGTCAGACAGATTCTCGCATGCACCAGACCGGGATCCACCCGGCATGCCCACCAGGAGGCGATGCTCTGCCCATCTGGGGCGTCGCTCTGTTGCATCCAGAGCCACCCCAGCGCCTGAGGCAGAGGCCACAGAGCCATCCCCAGCGCCCGGGCCATCCTTGCTCCAATGGAGCCTCGGCTACGGGAGGGGAAGAGAGAGACAGAGAGGAAGGAGAGGGGGAGGGGTGGAGAAGCAGATGGGCACATCTCCTGTGTGCCCTAGCTGGGAATCGAACCCAGGACTCCTGCATGCCAGGCCAACGCTGTACCGCTGAGCCAACCGGCCAGGGCCAGACTGTTTATTTTAAACCTAGTTTCTTTCTGTTTGACATCTTCGAATTGCCCTGGGGTTAGGAAAAGAAGAGAGTTAAAAATAATATAAAGAGAAGTTGATAACAGCTGGAATGAAACTCTGTATTTGTTTTGTTAATTTTATAATCCTTTCATCAGCTACTGAAAGAATATGGGTTCATTACATTCCCAATGTTATCCTGTAAAATTATTCTCCTCATTTGATATTCTTCACCACACTAAATTATGCTACATAAAATGAGTCTTGACTTTTAAAGTATTAACATGGGATATTCTGAGACTAAATGTTTCCATCAAGTGTATGTGAATCTTCCTGGCACTCAGGACCCATACTTCAAGAAATGGATTTGTTCATACAATTAAACGTAAGCAATTGCAAGTTAAGCAGATTTCTATTGCCTCTTAGCTGCCAAACTCCAGTGGGGGTAATGTAGGCAGGGTCTTAACCTTTAAAATTGTGGCTTTCTGCCATGCCCATATTAAAGCATCTATGGTATAGAGTGCTGGGCATGTGCAATAATGAGAATTTAAAATTCCAAATGAAATCGTTACGGAATCTAATTAGCCATATGCAGCTTATACCACTCAGCCCTTAAGAGTAGCATGAGCACACACAGTTACTGCACTGAAAGAGATGGCAGAGCTGAATGTGAATGTTGCAAAGGTTTCAGTGGAATGACTTCTTTACCACTGCCATTATCACGCTGGTTTAAACCCTTATGGATACTAGACTAGCATGTTGCAAATTGTGTTAAACATTTGCTCTGCCTCTGCTCTTTTACTGTCAATTTCCCTAGTCTCTTTTCCTTATATTTTTTCAAAAGGCTACTTGGTGGGTGCATTTTTAAAGTTTGAGATATAATTATATATATATATATATATATATATATATATATATATATATATTATAATTTAATTCTTCAAATATATACCAAGATGTAGCATCTATGTGAACCACCTTAAGTGGTCACCCATTTTATGGACAAGTCTTTATTTACCTCTCCATCTTAATTTTATGGTGTGATTGCCTCTCTATGTTTTAGAAAAATACAGTGTTGAATCACATTCACATTTATGTGAATTGTTGGAATAAAAAAGATGCCTTGTCAAGACTCCAATACTGTGTGTAGAATTTAGTCTTTTTTATTGCCTCCCAGATCTCTTTATTGGGTGTGGGAAAGAATTCAAGAGAACATATCCCACCAGATTGTCATCAACAGTGAGCTCTTTCTTTTTTTCACAGTATCTTATTGTGACAAAAAGAATTATTTTGTTTGTTTAATGAAATGGTATATAATAATAGTGATACTTAAAATATTCAAATATTCACAATATTTTTATTGATTCATTTTATTTTGTTTATTTATTTATTTTTTTTTTAGGGAGACAGTGGGAGAGAGAGAGAGAGAGAAAAGAAACCTCGGTTTGTTGTTCCATTTATTTATGCATTCATTGGTTGTTTCTTGTATGTGCCTTGAACAGGGATCAAACTTGCAACATTGGCATATCAGGACAATGCTCTAACCAGCTGAGTCACCCAGCCAGGGAAACTTAAAACATTCTTGTGGTCACTTGAATTGTCATTAAAACTCATTAGGTGCAAAGTTTTAAGCTATTAAAATATAAACTTATTTCTGCCTCAGAGTTTAAAATGTAATTAGAAGTAGTATTAAAATAATAGTTATCTTCGGGAAATTAGGAAAGGATGAGTACTGAAGCATATGCCACAAGGTGAAATGATTGAGAAAATATTACTGATGCAAGTCAGCGTTGACTTTAGTTGAAGCAGTGATGTATACAGGGGTGTGTGTGTATGTGTGGGGGGGGTAAGGATGCAAAGTGTTTTAATGCAAAAAAGGATTAATGAAGCTCTTAAAGCCAGTAGAGTCTAAAGATCCAGTACAAAGAAAGTGCTTTATAAATTTTAGCCTTTGTACTACACATTTTAAAAGTGTGTTTTGTAAAATATTAGCATACCCTGTAATTAGCATACCAGTAAATAATTTTGAGAAACTTATAATACCTTCTTTCATTCTGTGGAAATTCAAAGGAACATCATACTACAAGTATTTTAAGAAATGCATCAGAGAGATGACGTCAGAGTAATGGCGGGGTAGGAAACGATACCGACAAATCTCCCCCAAAACTCAACAAGATCTTCAACCAGAAACAAAAAACCTATCCTTGGAGCCTCCAGATGTTTTGCAATACACCTGAAGGTATGGTCGAGCAAAAATTGGTTAAATATATAACCAAACCCCGAAGGAAATAGGGAGTAAGTAATGCTCCGCCTTCCTCACTAACCTAAACAGGGCAGCTTTCACTGGAAACTGAGAATATAGAAACTGAGGCAGGCAAAGGGAGTGAATAGATCCAGGCCGTGGCACAAACAGCCAAACCAGGCTGTGGCACGGAGATCCAAGCTGAGGAAAAACTGTTCCTGTGGCAACCCGGGCAATACAAGCTAACACTTGCGCCAAACCCAGACAAAGAAAGACAAGTGGGGCAGCCATTTTCTCCGATCCCCTGGTCAGCGCGCACAGATAGTGGGTGAGAGATTCCTTCCAAAGCCCCGGGAGTGGGCGCCCGTGTTATCCCACAGAGAGGCAGAGTCAGAGGCCTTTGTGTGGGCTGAAAGCAGAATTTTCCAGGTCACCCCAGTGCCCTGGGAAAGCCACGCATGGGGAGGGAGTGAGAACTAATTCCAATGCTGGAACTTTTCCGTGGGGGTGGGGGTTTCACTCAGAGGGTTAGGCGGCTGGCCTGATATCCTGGTCTGCGCATGCAGATAGTGAGCGAGAGATTCCTCCGAGTGCCTCGGCAGTGCGCGCCCATGTTATCCCATAGTGGGGCAGAGTCAGGGGCCTTTGTGTGGGCCAAAAGCGGAATCTCGGGCCGCCCCAGTACCTTGTAAAAGCCGAGCACGCGGACGGAGCAAGAGCCAATTCCAATGCTGGAACTTTTCTATGCGGGTGGGCGTTTCACTCAGAGTGTGAGACTGCCGGCCTAATATCCTGGTCTGCGTGCACAGATAGGGAGCGAGAGTTTCCTTCAAGCGCCCCGGGAGTGGGCGCCCGCCCCTGTTACCAGACAGAGTGGCAGAGCCAGAGGTCTTTGAGTGGGCAGAAGCCCCGCCTGATTATGCTAGCAGCTCTGACTGACTGAGCCTTACCCAGAGATCTGTGCTGAGTGGGAATAGAGTGGGGAGTTGCCAGCTCTTTGAGTTTCTTACTATCCAGGCAGAGGCAGCAGCAACCCCATACCTGGATTATCAGGCTACTAATTGAGGAAGGAAAGACTAGGAGAAAGGCTCTAGGAACACGGACTCTCTCACTGTCGGAGCCTATAAATGCTAATGAGCCTCGACTGCCAACGGGACTAAAGCACAATACATGACATCACCATAGAGACTTACCAACTGCAAACCTCTACCTGAGCGTGCCAAAGGGGCAGAAACCAAGTACAGTCACTGACCAGGAAGAGGGAGAGAAAAGAAAAAGCAAGAAGATAACCTCTCAAAATCAAGAATAATCCGCAGACATTATAACCTGTCCCATTTTATTATATTTGTTCGTTTGTTTCTCTCATCTTCATTCTTGATATATTTTTTTTCCTCCTCCAATTTGGTCTATTAACTCTCTGCCAGTCTTACTCTCTCCTCTCCTTGACCTACACTACCCATAAGTGTTACATCTTCCATTATCTTTTCTTTCTCTTCCTTTCTCTCTCTGAGGGTTGCACTCCAAAACCCTTAACTCTCTCTTTCTCTCACCTCTTTTTTCTTTTTTCTGCTTTTAGTGGTTCCTTCTTTTTTTTTTCTCTCTCTCTTTTTCTTTTCTCCCTCTATATTAGTTTCTTCCTTTCTCCTTTATATCTACTCTCATTCAAACCTCAATAACAAACAAATTACCTTATCTGGGACTCAAACTTATGTTTGTGGCATTTTGGGGGGAGTTTACTTCACCTTTTTAACTCACTTGCAGTTCTCCCATCCCTGACTCTCCATTTTATCTAGTTCTTGTTCCACTAAATACAAAATTAATTTTTTAATTTGTCCCCCCATTTTCCTGTTTCCCTCTTATTCCTCTCATCATAACTCTTAGTCAACCAACACCTAAAAGCAAATCATTTTATTCTTAACCCAAATTTTTTCCTTCTTTGCTTTTTGTGGGTCCATAGCCTCTTCTATTTTCTTTCTTTTTTTTTTTTTTGTATCTTTATTATTTTCCCCAATTCAGGCCCTCTATTACAGGCATTGTTTGTTATAATTCACAGTTCACCACAAGATTTTCTCAAGAAAGAGGGGAGAGGAGAGGAGAGAAAAAAAGGAGGGGGGGAATAATTTCCTTTTTTTAATTTTAATTTTATTTTATTTTTCTTTATTTTATTAATTTTTTTAAAAAAACTCTTTTTGATTTTTTATTTTTTAACTTTTTATTATTTATTAAATCTCATTAATACTATCAACAAAACCACCCTCAGATGCCATTAAGGAAGAGAAAATCGAATATCATGGATACAAAGGAAAGAGAGGTAACACAGCTAGATGAGGAAAAATCTATGGAGATAAAATTTAATATATTGGAAACCTTGGAGCTAAATGACAGAGAATTCAAGACAGAAATCCTAAAAATCCTTCGAGATATACAAGAAAAGACAGAAAGGCAATTTAGGGAGCTCAGAAAACAACTCAATGAACACAAAGAATATATTTCCAAGGAAATTGAAACTATAAAAACAAATCAAACAGAGATGAAAAACTCAATTCATGAGCTGAAAAACGAGGTAACAAGATTAGCTAATAGAACAGGCCAGATAGAAGAGAGGATTAGTGAAATAGAAGACAAGCAACTTGAGGCACAACAGAGAGAAGAAGAAAGAGACTCAAAAATTTAAAAAAATGAGATAGCCCTTCAGAAATTATTTGACTCCAGGAATTACTAAAGGAGGTTCTCCAATCACACACAAAGAACAACAACAACAACAAAAACAAAGCCACAAGTAAAAGCTCCAAGAAGAACACAATAAAACAAAATTTAAACTGTGACAACAACAAAAAGAAAGGGGGGGGGAGAAGATGGAGATTAACAGTAGCAAAGGACGATGGAGTGCAAAAGTACTCACAAAATAGTGCACTACAATGAACAGGGTAGGAACCCTTTTCATTAGTTAAAGGTAACCACCATTGAAAAAAACACCACAGAAGCACATGAGATAAAAAAGGTAGCAACAGAGGAAAGATGTATGGAATACAACCAAATAAAAACAAAAGATAGAAAAACGAAAGAGAAGGATCAAACAAGACATAAAACTAACAGAAAGCAATACATAAAATGGCAATAGGGAACTCACAAGTGTCAATAATTACACTAAATGTAAATGGATTAAACTCACCAATAAAAAGGCACAGAGTAGCAGAATGGATTAAAAAAGAAAATCCAACTGTATGCTGCCTACAGGAAACTCATTTAAGTAACAAAGATAAAAACAAATTCACAGTGAAAGGCTGGAAAACCAACAATACTCCAAGCAAATAACATCCAAAAAAAAGCAGGCGTAGCAATACTCATATCTGATAATACTGACTACAAGACAACAAAAGTACTCAGAGACAAAAATGGCCATTTCATAATGGCTAAGGGGACACTGAATCAAGAAGACATAACAATTCTTAATATATATGCACCAAACCAAGGAGCACCAAAATATATAAGACAGCTACTTATTGACCTTAAAACAAAAACTGACAAAAATACAATCATACTTGGAGACCTCAATACACCGCTGATGGCTCTAGATCGGTCATCCAAACAGAGAATCACCAAAGATATAGTGGCCTTAAACAAAACACTAGAGCACCTGGATATGATAGACATCAACAGGACATTTCATCCCAAAGTGACAGACTATACATTTTTCTCCAGTGTACATGGATCATTCTCAAGAATTGACCATATGTCGGGCCAAAAAAACAACATCAGCAAATTCAGAAAAATCGAAGTTGTACCAAGCATATTTTCTGATCATAAAGTCTTGAAACTAGAATTCAACTGCAAAAAAGAGGAAAAAATCCCACTAAAATGTGGAAACTAAACAACATACTTTTAAAAAATGAATAGGTCAAAGAAGAAATAAGTGCAGAGATCAAAAGATATATACAGACAAATGAAAATGACAATACAACATATCAGAATCTATGGGATGCAGCAAAAGCAGTGATAAGAGGGAAGTTCATATCACTTCAGACATATATGAACAAACAAGAGAGAGCCCAAGTAAACCACTTAGCTTCACACCTTAAGAAACTAGAAAAAGAAGAACAAAGGCAACCCAAAACCAGCCGAAGAAAAGAGATAATAAAAATCAGAGCAGAAATAAATGAAATAGAGCACAGAAAAACTATCGAAAAAATTAATAGAGCGAGGAGCTGGTTCTTGAAAAGATCAACAAAATTGACAAACCCTTGGCAAGACTTACCAAGGAAAAAAGAGAAAAAACTCATATAAACAAAATCCAAAATGAAAGAGGAGAAATCACCATGGACACCTCAGATATACAAAGAATTATTGTAGAATACTATGAAAAACTTTATGCCACTAAATTCAACAACCTAGAAGAAATGGATAAATTCCTAGAAAAATACAACCTTTCTAGACTGAGTCAAGAAGAAGCAGAAAGCCTAAACAGACCTATTAGTAGAGAAGAAATAGAAAAAACCATTAAAAACCTCCCCAAAAATAAAAGTCCAGGCCCTGATGGCTATACTAGTGAATTTTATCAAACATTCAAAGAAGACTTGGTTCCTATTCTACTGAAAGTCTTCCAAAAAATTGAAGAAGAAGCAATACTTCCAAACACATTTTATGAGGCCAAAATAACCCTCATACCAAAACCAGGCAAGGATGGCACAAAAAAAGAAAACTACAGACCAATATCTCTAATGAATACAGATGCTAAAATTCTAAACAAAATACTAGCAAATCGAATACAACATATTAAAAAAATAATACATCATGATCAAGTGGATTCATCTCAGAATCTCAAGGATGGTTCAACATACATAAAACAGTTAACGTAATACACCATATCAACAAAACAAAGAACAAAACCCACATGATCCTATCAATAGATGCAGAAAAGGTTTTTGATAAAATACAACACAATTTTATATTTAAGACTCTCAATAAAATGGGTATAGAAGGAAAATATCTCAACATGATAAAGGCCATATATGATAATCCATCAGCTAACCTCATATTAAATGGCACTAACCTGAAGGCTTTCCCCCTTAAATCAGGAACAAGACAAGGTTGTCCACTCTCTCCACTCTTATTTAATGTGGTACTAGAGGTTCTAGCCAGAGCAATCAGACAAGACAAAGAAATAAAAGGCATCCATATCGAAAAAGAAGAAGTAAAGGTATCACTTTTTGCAGATGATATGATCCTATACATTGAAAACCCCAATGAATCCACAAAAAGACTACTAGAAACAATAAGCCAATATAAAATTAACATACAGAAGTCAATAGCCTTTCTATATGCCAACAATGAAACAATTGAGAAGGAACTCAAAAGAATAATCCCCTTCACGATTGCAACAAAAAAAATAAAATACTTAAGAATAAACATAACAAAGAATGTAAAAGACTTATATAATGAAAACTATAAACCATTGTTAAGGGAAATCGGAAAAGATATAATGAGATGGAAGAATATACCTTGTTCTTGGTTAGGAAGAATAAATTTGATCAAGATGGCCATATTACCCAAAGCAATATACAAATTTAATGCAATTCCCATCAAAATTCCAATGACATTTTTTAAAGAAATAGAGCAGAAAATCTATCAGATTTATATGGAAGTATAAAAAACCCCAAATAGCCAAAGCAATCCTAAAGGAAAAGAATGAAGCTGGGGGCATAACAATACCTGACTTCAAACTATATTATAGGGCCACGATAATCAAAACGGCATGGTATTGGCAGAAAAATAGACACTCAGACCAATGGAACATAATAGAAAGTCCAGAAATAAAACCACATATATATAGTCAAATAATTTTTGATAAAGGGGCCAATAACACACAATGGAGAAAAGAAAGCCTCTTCAATAAATGGTGCTGGGAAAACTGGAAAGCCACATGCAAAAGAACGAAACTGGACTACAGTTGTCCCCCTGTACTAAAATTAACTCGAAATGGATCAAAGATCTAAACATAAGACCTGAAACAATAAAGTACATAGAAGAAGACATAGGTACTAAACTCATGGACCTGGGTTTTAAAGAGCATTTTATGAATTTTACTCCACAGGAAGAGAAGTGAAGGCAAAAATTAATGAATGGGACTACATCAGACTAAGAAGTTTTTGCTCAGCAAGAGAAACTGATAGCAAAATAAACAGAAAGCTAACTAAATGGGAAATGATATTTTCAAACAACAGCTCAGATAAGGGCCTAATATCCAAAATATACAAAGAACTCATAAAACTCAACAACAAACAAACAAACAATCCAATAAAAAAAATGGAAAGAGGACATGAACAGACACTTCTCCCAGGAAGAAATACAAATGGCCAACAGATATATGAAAAGATGGTCATCTTCTTTAGCTATTAGAGAAATGCAAATCAAAACTGCAATGAGATATCACCTCACACCTGTTAGATTAGCTATTATTAACAAGACAGGTAATAGCAAATGTTGGAGAGGCTGTGGAGAAAAAGGAACCCTCAAATACTGTTGGTGGGAATGTAAAGTAGTACCACCATTATGGAAGAAATTATGGTGGTTCCTCAAGAAACTGAAAATAGAACTACCTTATGACCCAGCAATCCCTCTACTGGGTATATACCCCTAAAACTCAGAAACATTGATATGTAAAGATACATGCAGCCCCATGTTCATTGCAGCATTGTTCACAGTGACCAGGACATGGAAACAACCAAAAAGCCCTGTCAATAGATGACTGGATAAAGAAGATGTGGCACATATACACCATGGAATACTACTCAGCCATAAGAATGTTGACATCGGATCATTTACAGCAAAATGATGAGATCTTGATAACATGATACGAAGTGAAAGAAGTAAATCAGAAAAAAACAGGAACTGCATTATTCCATACTTAAGTGGGACATAAAAGTGAAACTAAGAGACATTGATAAGAGTGCGGTGGTTACGCGGGAAGGGGGGAAAAGGAGAGGGAAAGGGGGAGGGGGAGGGGCACAAAGAAAACTAGATAGAAGGTGACAGAGGACAATCTGACTTTGGGTGATGGGTATGCAACATAATTGAATGACAAGATAACCTGGACTTGTTATCTTTGAATATATGTATCCTGATTTATTAATGTTGCCCCATTAAAAAATTAAATTTTTTTAAAAAAAGAAATACATCAAAGAAATTAATATGTTATTCATTGCCAAGGTTTGACCAAGAACTCTTTATTAATATATTAATAGTACAACTATTTATATTTTAAGGACATTCATTCTTCTGTAGAACACTATTTGAAGAATGATGCTTCACACAGTAAGGCATCCTATTCTGACCCTCACTCTGATTTGCCTGTCCTGGCTTATTCTGTTTGGTCAATTATTTTATTTATTTTGTTTATTTAAATATTTTGTAATTTAATTTGTCCAAAAATTTCTTTACATTAGAATCAGACAATTTATGAGCCAGAAATATCTGTTTTCTCTAGCCATAATGTTTTCATAAAGTGGAGAAAAATTATTTATATATATATTAGTAATATATATAATATATTTATATATTACTAATATATATATTAGTAATAATAGGTCTCCTGAGAGGTCAAATTTCAATCAACCACACAAATTTAGAGAAAATAGTAAAGAAGAAAAATTCTCTTTTAATAACAGAAATACGTAATTATTTTAAAACTTACTTTTGTAAATAAATCATGTATTTTGAAGTCTCAGAATATTTCTACATAATTTCAAGTTAAATTGAAAAATTCATTTGTATACATAGCTAAATATTTATTTATTGCCTACAATTTAAATAGTTAAAAAATTGTCTATAGACTAAAAGTTTTTAATTTTTCCAGTTTCATAAGACCATTGTGTGATACAGTATTTTGCAAGATCTCCAGACTCAAAACCATTGAAGAACTTTATGCTGAGACAATGACTGCATAGTCTTGACTGAGCTATTACAGATGTGTTGATTATTTCAATAATATCCCTTATGAGTGTTCATGCTTACACACTTCTAATAGGGGCTATGTTGGATAATTACTTAACTAGTCAGAATCCAGCCAAATCCTAAAGATTTCTCTCCTAATACATTACTCATTATCAAATTATATCCTCTTTAATTACAATCAGTTTATACTTCTCTTTTTTGTGTGTGTGCTTAGGGTTAATTTAAAGTATGTTAATATGGAAATTGTGGTATAGTATTTCAAGGAAGTATTTGATGGCATAGGTAACACTAATAGGGTATAAAATTAATTAAAAGTTATATTGAACTAAATAATTTTTAAGAATACAATCATTGCATTGTATTTAATTGTAGGGCAATGGATAATCATAATCAAGCTACCAGTTTAGTAGACATATAAGTATTTGTGTCAAAAAAAATGGGAGAAGCTGAGGTTATCATTGGACTTGAAATATTTAAAGTAGATAGAAAACTGTTTTAGCTATGCAGACAATTAAATGAATTGTTGCAAGTGATGGTGCCATTGATAAAATATATCTCCTGATACCCTACACAAGAAACAAATTTCCACCTGAGTACTAATCAACTGGTTATGATGGATGGAGAGCCATATATTCTTGGACTTTTTGATATTGCAGGGCAAGAGGATAAAGACATATTATGACTGCTGAGTTATCCACAAACAAATGTATTTCTATTCTGTTTTTCAGTGGTCTCTCCATCCTCATTTGAAAATGTGAAAGAAAAATCAGTGCCTAAGATAACTCACCACTGTCCAAAGACTCCCTTCTTGCTTGTTGGAACCCAAATTGATCTCAGAGATGACCCCTCTACCACTGAGAAACTTTCCAAGAATAAACAGAAACCTATCACTCCAGAGACTGCTGAAAAGCTGGCCCTTGTCTTAAAGGCTCTTAGCTACATGAACTGTTCTGTACTCATTGCATAAGCTTAGTACTGTATGATATGGTGTTCCTGGAACACAGCTGAGGACCTGGTACTGGTTTGTTTGAGGGGTGGTGCTAGAAGACAGATGTCTGTGGAATGATTCACATGTTCTTTCAAGTTCAGAGGATGGAAACCTGCTTCACTAAGGAGCTATGGGTGGGGTGTGGTTGGGGATAACATTTAACAACATGGGAATCAGTCAGGGGAATCCCCTTGTTTATGTTTTGCATGAGGAATCCTGGAGCAGCAATTGAGGTTTTCTTGTTGGTAGACTGAGAAAGCAGATTACCCTCCAATTGTGGGTGAGGGAGTATCTCATCTAAACTGTTGGGAGGGCTAAGTAGAACAAAAGATGGGATAACGGAGAATTTTTCATCTGTTTTCAAGTTGAGACATTGTCTCATGCTGTGCTTAGACTGGAACTTACACCATTGGCTATTCTGGTTCTCAGGCCTTCAGAGCTGGACTAGAATATATCTCAGGCTCTCCTGAATCTGCAGTGGATAATGAAATGTCTTAGCCTCTGTAATTGCGTAAACCAATTTTTTAAAAATAAGTATCTTTATTTCTTAGAGAAATAGATATATGGGCATAGGTAGATAAATATAGATATAAATATAGATAATATAGATAGTTATAGATATAGATATATAAGTATAGATGTAGATAGATACAGCTATAGATATGTAGATATGGATATCTCTTATTGGTTATGTGTCTTTGAAGAACCTTGACTAATACAAACACTGTCTTATCCTTTGCTATAGCAAGATTTATACCAACACCAACATATTTTTCACTGTTCATTGAAAGCCAAGTAATTTAGTTTCACATTTTAGAAATACTCTTAAAGATAAATAAATTTATGCTTTTCTGAAGGAAAAATTGAAGCCAAAAAAAGGTAACAAAGGAAAGTTATAACACAATTACACAGCCATTCAACCCTGATATACACAGAATTTTAGAAGAGAATGAGGGTATTAATAGGTCAAAAATTTTCTTCGTGTTTGGTTTGTTTATTCCTTTTTATGAGCTATTAGTTATTATACTGCAACTTATATTCTGACAAAGAATAGCGAGGCATCTCTTTATAACTGAGAGAAAGAGTATACATGCAAATTCAGTTATAAAGTTCTAATTATCAATGCAATTTAGAAGTTAAAATATAGCATTTAGCATGCTAATTGACTAGATAATCTTATTATTTGGTGGTAGAAACAGAACTTGTAAAGAAAGTGATTTTCACATTCAGGGAATGACTATCCTTGGTAGAACTTTTGGATACTGCAAAAACTACACATTTATCTAAGAAATACACACAGTGGGAAAATACTTCCCTTTCCATTCAGAGCTCCCAAAGCCACTGACTTATTCGAGTTTCCTAGAATCAAAGGTTTTTACCTCACCAGCCTTATTCACTTCTGTTCCCCATCTCCTTCTCTCTGCACAAATCCTGCAAAACTGGCTTCTCCTTCAGCATTCCGCCATCTTGGCTGCTTCTTCTCTCCTCCACGTGACCTTTCTCTGCTCTCCTCTCTAATGCTAATCTCAGAAACCAAGAGAGAGAGAGAACCCCTGGTCTGTCTCCATTTTATAGTGTAGAAATCAAAACCTTTAAGCCAATATACAAATAAGGAAGTCTCTGATACAAAGTCACTTATCTGAGGCATAAATGGAATCCCTCATAAGAGTGCACCACCTCACATCATGCAATAGTCAAGGGTGTGGGGAAAAGTTCGGTTTTGAGATCTTAGTATTAAAGGGTAGGAAAAGTTTAGTCTTAAAACTAAGACTTAGGCTATAACGACCCTTCCTGCTTATAGCCTGTCCCCCACACCCCATGCAAACTCTAAGTGAGCAAACATATACATCATATTTACAAACTTATTTGACCAACATTATACTAATTTGCATTTCCACCAGCAGTGAATGAGGGTTTCTTTTTCTCCACAGCCTCTCCAACACTTGTTATTACCTATCTTGTTGATAATAGCTAATCTAACAGGTATGAGGTGGTATCTTATTGTAGTTTCAATTTGCATTTCTCTAATAGCTAGTTAAGATGAGCGTCTTTGCATATATCTCTTGGCCATTCGTATTTCTTCTTGAGAGAAGTGTCTGTTTAGGTCCTCTCCCTATTTTTTAATTGGATTGTTTGTTTGTTTGTTGCTGAGTTTTGTGAGTTGTTTATATATTTTGGATATTAACCCCTTATCAGAGCTATTGTTTATAAATATCATCTACCATTTAGTTGGCTATTTGTTTTGTTGTCAGTTTCTTTTGCTGTGCAGAAACTTTTTAGTTTGATATAGTTCCATTCATTTATTTTTGCCTTTACTTCCCTTGTTTTTGAGGTCAAATTCATAAATTGTTCTCTATAGCCAAGGCCCATGAGTTTAGTACCTATGTTTTGATCTATGTAATTTATTATTTTAGATCTTATATTTAGGTCTTTGATCCATTTTGAATTAATTTTTGAGTAGGGAGACAAACTTCAGTCAACTTTCATTCTTCACATATCTAGAAAACACAATAAGTAAAGGATAGTCTTTCAACTAATGGTATTGGGAAAAGAAAATAAGCATGTGAAAAATAAAGAAACTGTATCCTTATCTTACATATACATACAAAAAAATCAACCTAAAGTGAGTTAAAGATTTAAATATAAGACCTAAGTTACAAAATATATAGAAGAAAACAATGGGGAACTTTGACTTTTGTCTTGGTAAAACTTTAGAAATTTGATACCAGAAGCATAGCAACAAAAACAAAAATTCAAAAATGAGGCTTTAAAAACTATTTTACAGAATGAGGTAAAATATTTTCAAACCATGTATCTGGCAAGGCATTAATATTCAAAAATATAAGAAACTTCTACAGCTAAATAAAAAAAAATGCCCCAAAACCCAAGAAATAAAAAAGGACTTAAATAGACATTTCTGTAAAGAAGATATACTAGTGGCTGGTGGCTATATATGATAAAAAGATGTTGAATACCATTCATTATCAGGGAAATGCAAATCAAAACCACTAAGAGACATCACTTCATATCTGTTAGGATAAACATTATCAAAACACACACACAAAAATAAAAACAGAAAGTAATATATGCTGGTGAAAATTTACAGAACTTAGAATCTTGAACCTTTGTGCATTATTCCATTGCCTCTAGAGTGATGCAACCAATATGGAAAACAATATAGTGTTTCCTCAGAGAGTTAAAACTAGAACTACCATATGATCCAGTAATTTTACTTCTGAGTATTTACGCAAAAGACTTTAAAACAGGATGTTGAAATGATATTTTTATATCCATGTTTAATTATCCAAGGATAGAAACAAATCTCCATAAATGAATGAATCAGGGAAGAAAATGTGGTAATACATACAATGTAATATTATTAAGGTTTTTTTTTAGAAGGGGAATACATATGATACAACATGGATAAATCTCAAGGACATTTTGCTAAGTGAAATATGCCAGTCAAAGAAACATTGCATGTTTCCACTTATATGACGTAGCTAAAATAGTCAAATCAATAGAAGCAAAAAGTAAAATAGTAGTTATCGGGTACTATGGGAAGATACTGTTCAATGGGAATAGACTTTGAATCTTGCAAGATTAAGAAGTTCTAGATAATCTTATATAAAACATTGTGTATGTAACAATAATATACTGTGCACTTAAAAGTTGAATGTAGATTTCTGATATGTATATGTTTCTTACAATAATAATAATTATAATAAGGATGATGGTGATGATAATGTCAATGAGATAAGAATAAAAAATAAAGAAGAATTAGTCATCAGTCATATAAGAAAGAAGTGTGGTGTTCAAAAAGAAGCTAAATGTTAGTAGTTAAATAATGATCCATTAAGTAAGATGAAGACTCATAGGGTTTAGCAACATGTTATTTACTGGTGAAATTTGAAACAGCCTTCATTTAGAGGGTGAGGGCAAAGCCAATGAGGAAAAGATTCAGGAAGTATAGGAAACTGGGAAAAAAGTAAGAAAGTCATTATTATTTGTGTCAAAATAGTACTAACTCTTAGAACGGGAAGAAGGGTTTGTGATTAAGAGGGTATGCTGGAGTGTCTGACAAATTTCTATTTCCTGACATGTGTAGTAGTTGTAAGCCAGCTTGTACTACAAAAATTATTTAAGTTATGTACTCATTTTACATATTTTTGTTATGTTTAACAAAATCTAAATTTTGAAACTTTACAAAAGAAGAATGGAAAGAGAAGAGCAGAACAGGTTTGCTGTTTATGAAAGCTGAGAAAAGGGGCAGTAGCAAGAAAACTGTATTAAGAAAGAGGTTTTTTTTTAATGAGTGAAATTAAACACATTCTGATAGGAACGATCCAGGTGAAAGTAAAAACTGATAATGCAAAGGAAGTGAAAGAATTGCTTGAAGTATATTCTAAAAAAGTTAAAATCTGTTGCACATGTAGAAAGAATGTTTGGCTTTAGCTAGGCTCAAGAGCAGTTTATCTCTAATAAGAGGAATACAGTTGGAGAGTGATCATAGATTTAAGTAGGTGGGTAAATATAGGTGATAATTGTGGAAAATCTATTGTAACATGTTTTCTGACTTTGATAGCCTAACTTTATTTTCCAACTCTAATAGACCACAAGGTCATCAAATAATTTTGAGGTTTGAGGTGGAGAGGCTGCAGGTTTGATGAGATGGGAGAACTAATAAAATTGAAGTCTAACAGGGTGAGTGAGAGATTGAAATAGGAAAATAAAATGTGATTGTTCACATCACTAAAGATCCACTTGAGGTTTGTGGTTATGATTTCAAAGTGAGAACAGTCAGCATGATTATGTTTTTCTAGGGTTATGGTTTAGACAAGTGAAAAAGAGGTAGCAAAAAAGAGTCAAGGGAACTGAGGTTGGTTGTCTGAAAGGAAGTAATTATAATATCAATCTTACTGCAAGTTAGAAAAGAGAAAAGGAAGTAAAACAATGTGTGGGGAGTTGGAAGGAAATTAATAAGGATGTTTGACTCAAAAGAAATATTAGAATTCAAGTACTTGGGAGAGTGAGGTATTAAGAAGTCGTGGTCAGAAAAGAAACTAGAGTTTACAATAAGAGTGAGATTGAGGTATTTTTATGGTATAAAAATAGGAATGATTTGATAAGAAAGGGAGGTAGACAAGGTCATTGAATGCACAGAGATCAAGGTAATTGAAATGTGAATGTATTGGAAATAGAATCTATTTGGGTAATGAATTACTAAGAATTATTCTATTTATTAATTTATTTATTTAATTTTATTAAATGTATTGGGGTAGATTGGTTAGCAAAATTATACAGGTTTCAGTTGCACAATTCTACAACATATCATCTGTCCACTGTACTTTGTGTTCACCGCCCTAAATCAAGTCTCCATCAATCACTATTTAAAAATTACACAAAGAAAACCAATTAGAAGGTGACGGAAGACAATTGGACTTTAGATGATGGTAATGCAGCATAATCAAATGTCAAAGTAACCTGGAGAAGTTTTCTCTGAACATATGTACCCTGATTTATCAATGTCACCCCATTAAAATTAATTTAAAAAAAAGAAAAAAAAAGTACATTGCAGGAAATTACAAGGAATGGAAACAAGCTAGAATCTAGTTTTCAAGGAATCAGATGTTGTAGTTAAGTTGTCTGTGGAGGATTACAAATGGAATAGTGTGGTTTATTTGATCAAAAAGACTTTAGATATTTAGGAAAGAATAGGGTGCAAGTTCTGAAAGTAATAATGGAGAAGAAGGGCACCTATGTTGCCTCAGGTCTTATAGAGATGAGGAAGAAGACATAGAGTTGGAAGGTCCAAGATTTTATTGTTGATTAATTTATAATGATTTCCAGAAAGTACATTGGAAGGATGTGGGAAGTTGAAGATTTCCAGTAGATGGGGTCAGTACCTTTAGAGAATAGACAACAGGGAATATGTATGACAATTTGGTAATCCTGAGTATCTTCATGGGACTGACATAGGGGTGATCAAAGGATTTAAATTATTCTTATAGATTCTTATAAATGTGGTCAGTTAATATTGTTTTAGGGAGGGGTTGGTGTGAACCTTTTTAGAAGTATGCAGAACTCTGAGACTCCATTTTTCACTTATTTCTTTTGTGACATAAAATCTTGGAAATTGGAGATCTTGTCCAAAACACCTGTATATCTCAAACACCCTCCTAGCTCTAAGAAGAAGCCAGAACTTCAGTTGTGGAGGCCTGGGTGTCAAAAAAAAAAAAAGGCTGTCCTACCAGAGCAGCTAGAATTTGATTGTCTTTTCTTAATTTCTCCCAGTGGAGGCAATGCAATTCTGTTGAATATAGAGTATATTAACTGCACTTAAGGAGATTTGCACAAAATAAAGATGCTCTAGTCCACATAATTTTGTATTAAATTACTTTCACATTCTTTTTTTCATTTGTATTTCTAAGTACAAATTTATTAACCTCTTTTGAAAATATAGTTCTCTAGTTAGACTATATCCTTAACAGAAAAGGTTTGTACATAATAGTAAAAATATAAATAAAAATTTTTCTATACCCTCATTGACATTGTAAAAATTCCAGTTGAAACAATAAATCTTTTTGTGCACTAGTCCTTTTGAGCTTTTTGAATAATACTTTTTATTTTGTAAGTATAACATTCAAGTTGAAAGATCTGAAAAAAATGGTGTTTATTAGAGTGGCAGGTCAGTTGATGTTTTTTTTTTAAGCATTTGTTTTATTTTTTTTCTTATGCTTTAATTGTTTTACCAAGTCATGATGATAAAAGTAAACAAAGGTAATTGTGTTTACAAGCAGCAATATTTACTGAATAACTGTTTTGTGCCAAGAATTGTGCTAAATTCTAATAACAACAATACAATTAGATCTTACTCTTTAGTCCAGGGGTCCCCAAACTTTTTACACAGGGGGCCAGTTCACTGTCCCTCAGACCGTTGGCGAGCTGCCACATACAGTGCTCCTCTCACTGACCACCAATGAAAGAGGTGCTCGTACAGGAAGTGTGGCAGGGGCCGGATAAATGGCCTCAGGGGGCCGCATGTGGCCCATGGGCCGTAGTTTGGGGATGCCTGCTTTAGTCCTTACATTTATTATCTATGGAGATGCTGTCATGGAAATAAATTAGAACAACAACCAAAAAATGATCATTCTATCATGCAGAGATGAAAATGTCATGGTAGGGAAAGTTGTATGATTAAAAATGTGCTTAGGTTACTTACTTATTAAGCTTTGCTTAAAATAACAGTCAAAAACAGCTATCACTAATAAAAACTACACTGTGGAGTTAAAATTAGCCTATTGTAAACCGTTTTTATTAGCATTTAAAACGTGAAGTATTTTATGTACACGATCCTCAGAATAATATTACAAAATGATATTCCTTAATTCCATTGTACTGATGTAATCATAGAAGTTCAGAGAGATTGAAGTGTTTACTAAAACTGTTAAGCAACACAAATGTCAAGCAACACAAATCACTAGCAAAGGCTCTCAGATGACAGGGCCAATATGATTTCAGCTATTCCATAACTTATTGAGCAATATTTGTAGTAATGTGAGTTGACACAATGCTTTCTCATTTTGGTGTAGATCTTTGATACTTCCCCTGGATGTTTTAAGAAATGAAAAATAGATAAGCCACTTAAAATTACAGATTTGCTTCCTAGAAAAGTAGTTAATGATTTAACTTATGCAAACAAGCTTTAAAGGTATTTAATACAGTACTTTTTCAATATTACCAAAGTAAATATAAACTTAAAGCATAACATTATGTTAGGATCTGCACAAATCTTACACTGCAAACATTTTCTTCTCCAAATGTGTTTGCCAAGAAAGGAAATCTGAACTCCTGCTGAAAAAACTGTACAAGGTGGGTATCATCCGTATCCTGAAATTAAACATATTCATGCAAAAAAAAAATCAGTTTACCAAATGTGCTCACATGTAATACTAGCACAGTACTCATTTGTGCTAGTATTATATTACCTAAAAAGCCAGACAGTACATTGTTTCTATAGTGTTGTACCTGCATATATTTTACCTCCATGTCAAATTGACAGACTTTATCCTTGCTATCAAAGATACAAAATGCACAAGAATGTTTTAATAGGTAGTGTTTGGGTCCTTCAACAACTAACTTTGAGGTGCTCTCTGTAAATGCTCATATTTAGGTTTAATAAGCTCCAAACCTTAATCTTTTACATGTGTCTAAATTAAATTATTATTTGTAAATGCAAAAACAAACTGTACTTGATTCCTCTTTATTGACAAAAAAATTTATTACAATGGAAATGAGGTGAGCAGGATTGTAGGATGTTGGATTACCTTTATAGAAGCAAATAAAAACAGTAATATACATTTTTAAAAAGTTCTATTTAGAGTGCCATGCCACTGAATCTTGGATCATAGTAGAAGTCAAATCATGTTTCTATGTATATATCTTAGTATAGTATGATTTCCTCATAACACATAAGCTCATCACTATGTGTATAACTCTTTTTTTTTACAAAATATGTATTCAGTATTTTGTGATTCATCACTATTATAATACAATGCAGCCTTCTGATTTTTGAAAGCAAAAGCATTACTGAATCATTTTTCACACTGACTTTATCTACTAGTTTACACCTCTCAAGGAAAAACTAACAAACTATTTTTCATATGAACCACATTGGGCTTTCTCTGAATGAGGGATTCATCAACTCCAGTTGAATATAAAATTCAGTAACAGAAGTAGTAAATTAACTTGCAAATATTCTCCCTATTTTAGCATAGTTGGTGCAGCACAGTGGAAGTCTTAGATACTGGAGGTCAGGGCTATTCACAAGCTATTGTCATCTTATGTCTTTTTTTTTCATGGTTTACACAAGATGATAAAAAATCCAAGAAATAAAGAATAATTATAGATTTTATTTGACCAATACTGATTAACAACTTTCTGGATTCCTGAAAATTCTGGCTTGGGTATTAAAAGATAAATAAGCTAGGTTTTTATTTTCCAAGCCCTTAACTTCTATCAGAACAGAGACACACATATATAAATAACAATAATGTTTTCTAAAAATTATGGAAATGAATAATTATAAATTTAATTTTTTAAAACATTAAGACTTTTTCTACCAAAATTTTCTGATTTTATATTTATTATGATCAAAATCAAGGTTGGACACTGATAAGTTAGGTAAATATGTTTATGTTTATTATTGTGTTAACATCCCAGATAAAATTCAGTTTCTCTTCTTCACTCAAAGTTTCTCTCTTTTATTTTGTATATAGAGGCATAGTTAAAAACAACTGAAATTACTGAAGATTAAATATATCTCTTTCCCTGCCCCACTCCAAAGCCTCCACATTGACAATCTATAGTGTTTAACCTGCTTGTAATATCTTTTGAAGATCTTGGCATACTAAATCTTCTTATGCTTATGCATTTCGAGAGTAAGAATTACCAGAGATTCTGTATTTCTAACAAATCCTTGATGAGGCCAATAACAATACCCTTGAACTATACTTTAAGTAACCAAAAGTGTAGACTATTGTTCCTGATGACAGTGAGAAAATGATTTAAAATAGGTCAACAGATTAAAGACTTCATTTAGAAGAAGTGTGGTACAAATAAGTCAGTTAAGAGGTTCTGAATTATTCCAGTGACATTGAAAAGAAGTAGACATGTAGGGTTTATATGACTTGATGACTGTGTATATAGCACAGGAAAAAGAATCTTGGAATAAGCATTCTCTTCTGCAATGATATTTTTTTTAAGAGTACTATTACACAAGAAATATATTACTATTAAACCATTACACTACTCTATTTGAATTAAGAGCAAAAGTATTTCTTATATTAAGGAGATGCTGTCTCATCTGAAAAGTAAAACATTCCTCACCGCACAATTAACTGGAGAAAGAATTGTTTCTTTTAGACATGAAGTCCAAAGGACCAAGGGATTAACATGTGAAATAAGTTATCAATTTATCTACATCAGTCTCCTGATAAAGTTAGGCTAAAAGTTAGAAATTACGAAGTCCTGAGGGAGGCAATAAAGTTATGTAAAACATTTAGGAATAGTAAGTAGAATGGCTTAAGACCTGTGATTACTTGGAACAGGTAATTATGACAGGATCCAATGGCTACCATTTATAGGTCAGGCAGAGTATATTCTATTAAAATAGTCAGTCATTTAATTTTGATATTCTATCAAAATAATCAAAATAATTAGACATTTCTTTAAAATTTTAAAACCCTGTCTATATTTGGGACAAGTGCCATCTGGAAGGGTGAGTGGAGGGCAGAGTGTACCTCTGTAGTGCTAAGATTTGAGTTTATGGGGTCCACCTTCCTCCCTGATGGGCCCTGATTCCAGAGGGATAAGTTGACTAGCAAGTTACTTTGGTTAAATAATCATGGTGTGGGACAAAAATAGTGATGTCAGAATGATGCTCACATGCTGATAGAGTGGGATTTTCATTCACATCTGACACAAGATAAAGAACTTTCACTTATAATGACTGGACAATAAAGTAAACACATAAGTGACTCTTTCTACCCATTATTTAAAATTTTATCAATATATCACTAAATGTGATATATAGTTCATAAATTCCATAGTGGACTTTTTACAGATTTTTGAGGCATAATTGATATAAAATAAAGCACATACTTAAAGTGTACATTCTAATCAGTTTTGACATAGGTATGTACCTATGAAATCATCATCAAATCAAGATAGTGACCATACTCATCACACCCAAAGTTAGCCTTTGCCCATTTGTAATCCATCTCTTTCCTTCTTCCACACTGTCCCTAAAACACTACTTTTTAACATTGATGTCAGAGTGTGGGGAGAGTGAATATTTACCTGACTTTCCTTTGAATTACAGTCAAAATGGATTGAGGTAATTGAGAACAAAGTAAACAAATTAACTAATGCCTTTTAAAACTACCTTTTATCTCAACTCTCATTCAGCCTTCACAGTGATCTGAATAATTTTTCCAGCACATATTTGGAATCTTGTCACTTCTTTGCTTAAAAGCTTTCAGTGGACTTCCACAGTCCAACTACTATCTTTCAAATTTTAGGATGGAATTTTATGTTTATCACACTTAGTTTTTGTCAACATTTTCATATCTTTCATTCTCTAACTTGTAAACAAACCACACAAAAAATAAATCACTGTTTCCTATATATGCTCTATAAATTTTTTATGAATCTGATTTTTCACATTATAATTCTATGTCTTCCTATTTAATGGGAAAAAATCATTTCCATCATGTCTTATTCAAGGTATTTTTTTGTATGTTACTTTTTTTCTAAAACATTTCAATGCTACCTTTCTCCAACACAGAATTATATAATATACTCCATTTCCCTTACTCTTAAGCACTCTATTTATACCATTTATGCATCTGTATGTATATTTTATGGTCTTTTTCTAAGCCATCAACTCCTTGGGGGGATGAGATTTGTCATATTTTATTTACCTCTTAGTCATTAAAAACATGTAATAATTATCTGTTGTAAATCTTTACTTGCGACTAAAAATGTAGAGAACTTTATATCTCTCTTTTAAAACAATACTGACATAAAACAGGAATCGTTATACATTGACAACATAAACAACAAGCATTCAAAGAAATTGCTTCGAGACAATTATTTTCAGAAGAAATGAGGAATGGGTAATTATTCATCAGCTGCTTCAGATTCTTTCTCATCTGAATTTCTATTTGAAAGTTTAGACTTACAAAGGTTGCAACACTTTTATTCACTTTAGGGTTAATATATTTCATTTTATAATTTTCAACATAGTTATTAGAATAAATACATTTATAGAAAAATGATCTTTTTACCAACAATAAACACTAAATTGGTTTTGGTGGCCAGAAGATAATTTTCAAATGGTTTGCTGTTTTCCCAGAATTTATGTAGCTTCAGCTTTAAATTCCAAACTGAATTTATTAGATTGACACCTTTTTTATTCATTCTAAATTGTTAAAGATAAGTACTATAATATCTTTTACAATTTCACTGTGAATAATTATTTTTAGTAAAACCATCTATTCAAATCTCAGTAGAAGTCATTTAGTCCTCCCATCAAATCCCTACACTTTTCTTTAACTGTTCCTACTAAACAATCATTAAATTTTTCTGTCACTCTTTAGGTAACAATACTACTTATGAATGTTCTATAATGACTTGCTGTTAAAATTGGAAATCCACTCAAACTCAAAGAAATGAATAGTGTCAGTGATGTAATGCTATTTAGTAAGTGTGGATGCATTTAAATCCTTCTACTTGTAATAGAAAAGAATTTATCTCAAGAGAAAAAACTGGAGAGTAAAAGCTGTATAGAGGTAGGTGTCAAATTTTGAGCAGGAAAATGCATTTCTTTGGAAGGCTGCTGTTCTCCATCATAAATAGAGGGAAATTCTAGCTATGAGTCTCTAATTTTCTGCAACTTGCAATGCAACCAACATAACGGTAACCAACCACCTCTTTATATAGGCTGGGGCAAAAGTAGGTTTACAGTTGTGAGTACACAAAATACAGAGTTTATTATTCTATTATTATTTACTGATTATGGTATAATTTTTATAAACACAACTGTAAACTTTCTTTACCACCTTGCATTTACTTCCACTCATTGGCTTTTTCTTTTGTTCAAAGCAGTGACATTCAGTTCATGATCTTGAGGGTTCCTGGGATTCCATGAACTGCCATTTGAAGTTGGTGAGGTCAAAATTTTCCCCAGCAAGATTAAGATTCTCTTGTCTATTTTACTCTCATGATTTTACAGGTGCATAGCAAATTTTGTTAAAGTCTACATGTTGTGTAATATTATAACAGATTAAATAAAGAAGCAGATAGGAAAATCCAGTTTTTTTCTTAAGCCAAACATTTAAGAAATTGAAAACGTAATACAATGCCATTTTTATCGCTATTTTAAAATAGTTATGGCCCTGGCCGGTTGGCTCAGCGGTAGAGCGTTGGCCTGGCGTGTGGGGGACCCGGGTTCGATTCCCAGCCAGGGCACATAGAAGAAGCGCCCATTTGCTTCTCCACCCCCAACCCCTCCTTCCTCTCTGTCTCTCTCTTCCCCTCCTGCAGCCAAGGCTCCATTGGAGCAAAGATGGCCCGGGCGCTGGGGATGGCTCCTTGGCCTCTGCCCCAGGCGCTAGAGTGGCTCTGGGCGGCAGAGCGACCCTCCCCCCCCCAGGGGCAGAACATCGCCCCCTGGTGGGCAGAGCTTCGCCCCTGGTGGGCGTGCCGGGTGGATCCCGGTCGGGCGCATGCGGGAGTCTGTCTGACTGTCTCTCCCCGTTTCCAGCTTCAGAAAAAAAATAATAAATCAATAAAAAATAAAAAATAAAAAAATAGTTATTTTCCATAAATTGTGTTATGTGTAATAGAGTTGGTATTGATATTTTAAACAGGGTAATTAAATATTTTAAAGATTTTTTTGCCTTAGTGTCTAACATGTAAACAGCAACTGGTATCATTCATAAGAATAAGGTTGAGGACAACTTAATGATCCTCATTTTTATATGTCCTAAGACTAAAAATTTTGAGAACTACTGATCTAAGTAATTGCACTTGTTTTGAGGCTTTCCTGGGATTTTGTAGTACTCTTCTACTTTTTGCTTAGCTAATTCTATGTCTTGTGTTGAATTATATGAACATGATTAATAGGTCCATGAAGTACTCTTTAGTATATACTACTTTCCTTTTCATGACATCTATTACAGTTCATTGTAATTACTTGTTTATTATCTGCCTTCCCCACAGAATACAATAGGTAATAGATAAAAGTTCATTATGGCATGATAGTTTAATGAGATAATAATGCTTTAATATCTGTATGCATATCCACTCACCTATACATCTATGTGTTCAAGTGTAGTGTCCACACCATTTCTGGGTCTGTCTTTCTTTTTATGCCTTAGGATAAATTTAATGTTTTAGTCCTTTCATTCTGTTATAACAAAATACCACATACTGGGTGGTTTCTAAACAGAAGTTTTTCCCTCACATTTTGGGAAGCTTGAGTCCAAGATCAGAGTGCTAGCATGGTTGGATGAGGGTTCTTTTCTGGGTTACAGACATCCTGTTATATTCTCACACGGTGGAAGGACTAAGGAGCTCTCTGGGATCTCTTTAATAAGAGTGCTAATCTTATTCATGATGGCTCTGTTCTCATAAACTATTCAATAGCTATCAAACTATTTTGATAGCTCCTATAGGTGGTAACTAGTAGCACTATCACCAGTGAGGGTAAGGATTTCAATATGAATTTTAGGGGAATACAAACATTCAGATCATAGCATTTAGTTAGAAATCAAACATAGAAGTTGTTTGAAGGTTATTTTATTTTCTGCCATATAGTTTCAAAGCCCCACCTCATGAAACAAATGGTGTTAAGGCACATATTACAAAAAAGAATTATATATAATGACTGCCAGTTGGGAGATAAAATAGAAAGAGATACAGAGAGAGAGAGGGGAAGAGAGAATGAATTAAGATCAACCAAGGCTAACAAGTTGAGAGTGGTAGAAAAATAAGACCTTGGTACTTCTTGAAGTCTTGGACCAAGGAAATGGTAAGATTTTACAGAAGATAGTTTTATAGTAAGCCTAGAATTGGTAGACTTTAATCACTGAAGTCTTAAGACCTGATAAAATTTTCCGTATGTTCTGTGAGACAAAGAACAGTACTGTCATTATACTCCAAGGAATCATTCGTAATTTGATCAGTGAAAAGTCCAGTGGTATCCATTTTAGAGATTGCAATATGTGCTCCAATTTTCAGCAAACATCAAGTTTGACTCAATTTCCAGAGGCTTCTATAAGAAAAGCTTAGTAAAAATTCAGAGTCATATTAATTGCAACTAAAATGTAAAAATGGTTATTTATAGCTCAGTTGAACTTATAAAATATGGTTTAGAATGCTTATACTGTACATGAAAATTAAGTAAATTCCCGTATCTATAGTGCAAACTTTCTTCTGCTTGACTGGAAAATAATTTTAGAATAAAATTGTGTATCCAGTCATGTCACCTTAATGATTAAAACAATTTGAAAAAAACAAAATAAGAACTCCTTCAGGAGACAATAAACACACTATAAATTCATTGTTAACCCTAGGGGACAGACATGAAACAGTAGTATTTGCTCATGGTCAAGACTGCCTTGGGCTTTTTGGTCAATCTTCTGAGTTATTCTGAAAACTTGCATATCTTGAAAGGACTAAGCTTTTGCTATTAAAAAAACAGAAAGCTTACTTCATGATTTACCCCAATGTGTTACTGGTACTTTATACAAAATAGGTATATTGACTTTTATAAATACAAACTTGTCAAAGGCCAGAGAAAGAAACTGTATCTCTGTGCCAAGATACAAAATCCAAGTGAAAAATTGAACTTCTGTTATCGATTCTTAGGCCCGCCTCAAGCTAACCCTTTGAGATATCCCTTCTGTTTTAGAAGCTTTGTACATTTAAATTAGAAAGTTGAGCCTTCAAAGCTAATATTAGCAAACATTGCAGAAGCTACCCAAGGCGTGTTCCTGGAGGTCCCTATTAGCATCAGAGAAACTTGACTAGTCAGTCTTAATCTTTTCATGTTTCAAATTATTGCTATTTTGGTTAAATCAAGAGACAGAGATTCTTCTTGTACAATATAAACAATTCTTTTTTCTTTTATAAAATGCCTAAACTTCTTTTATTTCAACTGTTCTCTATTCTAAGCCATAGAAAATAAAATTTTAAAAACTTCCTTTTTTTCAGTTTTAAAATTCAAGCTTATAAAACTGTTATACACTTAGTATATAACTGGATTATTAATTTTAAGGAAAGTATACATATCTAATAAGTGAATCTGAGCTGACATTTGATGATAAACTTGGAACAGAAAGCCCTCAATATTTTTTAAATTTTAATTTATTAATTTTAATGCGGTGACATTGATAAATCAGGGTATATATGTTCAAAGAAAATATCTCCAGATTATTTTGACATTTGATTATGTTGCATACCCCTCACCCAAAGTCAAATTGTCTTCCGTCACCTTCTATCTGGTTTTCTTTGTACCCCTCCTCTCCCCAACCCCCACCCTTTCCTCCCCACCCCCACCCCCAGTAACCACCACACTCTTGTCCATGACTCTGAGTCTCATTTTTATGTCCCACCAATGTATGCGATCATATAGTTCTTAGTTTTTTTCTGATTTACTTATTTCGCTCAGTATAATGTTATCAAGGTTCATCCATGTTGTAAATGATCCGATGTCATCATTTCTTATGGCTCAGTAGTATTCCATAGTATACATGTACTTTTAATCCACTCGTCCACTGACGGACACTTGGGCTGTTTCCAGATCTTTGCTATTGTGAACAATGCTGCCATAAACATAGGGGTGCATTTCTTCTTTTGGAACAGTGCTATGGTGTTCTTGGGGTATATTCCTAAAAGTGGGATAGCTGGGTCAAAACACAGTTTGATTTTTAATTTTTTGAGGAATCTCCATACTGTTTTGCACAGTGGCTGCACCAGTCCGCATTCCCACCAGCAGTGCAGGAGGGTTCTTTTATATCAATACCCTCGCCAGCACTTACTGTGATTTGATTTGTTGATGAGCGCCATTCTGACTGGTGTGAGATGATATCTCATTGTTGTTTTAATTTGCACTTCTCTAATGATTAGTGATGTTGAGCATTTTTTCATATGTCTATTGGCTATCTGTATGTCCTCTTTGGAGAAGTGTCTATTCATTTCTTTTGCCCATTTCTTGATTGGATTGTTTGTCTTCCTGGTGTTGAGTTTTTCAAGTTCTTTATAGATTTTGGTTATTAACCTCTTATCAGACGTATTGTCAAATATGTTCTCCCATTGTGTAGTTTGTCTTTTTATTCTGTTCTTATTGTCTTTAGGTGTGCAAAAGCTTTTTAGTTTGATAAAGTCCCATTTGTTTATCCTGTCATTTATTTCACTTCCCCGTGGAGGTAAATCAGCAAATATATTGCTGAGGAGAGATTTTGAAGAGCTTACTGCCTATGTTTTCTTCTAAGATGCTTATGGTTTCACGGCTTACATTTAAGCCTTTTATCCATTTTGAGTTAATTTTTGTGAATAGTGTAATTTGGTGGTCTAGTTTCATTTTTTTGCAGGTAGATGTCCAATTTTCCCAACACCATTTGTTGAAGAGGCTGTCTTTACTCCATTGTATGGCCTTACCTCCTTTGTGAAATATCAGTTGTCCATACAGCTGTGGGTTTATTTCTGGGTTCTCTGTTCTGTACTATTGATTTATATGCCTATTCTTATGCCAGTACCAGGCTGTTTTGAGGACAATGACCTTGTAGTATAACTTGATATCGGGAAATGTGATATCTCCCACTTTATTCTTCCTTTTCAAGATTGCTGAGACTATTCGGGTTCGTTTTGATTCCATATAAATTTTTGGAATATGTGTTCTATATCTTTGAAGTATATCATTGGTATTTTAATTGGTATTGCATTGAATTTATAAGTTGCTTTGGGTAATATAGACATTTTAATGATGTTTATTCTTCCTAACCATGAGCAAGGTGTATGCTTCCACTTGTTTGTATCTTCCTTGATTTCTTTTATCAATGTTTTTTAATTTTCCAAGTACAAGTCTTTAATCTCCTTGGTTATATTTACTCCTAGGTACTTTATTTTTTGGATGCAATAGTGAAGGGAATTGTTTCCTTAATTTCTCTTTCTGACTGTTTATTCTTGGTGTATAAAAATGCCACTGATTTCTGAGTATTAATTTTATATCCTGACACTTTGCTGAAATCATTTATCAGGTAAAGTAGTTTTTTGACTGAGACTTTAGGGTTTTTTATTTACAATATCATATCATCTGCAAATAATGATAGTTTTACTTCTTCTTATCCAAGTTGAATGCCTTTTATTTCTTCTTTTTATATGATTGCTGTGTCTAGGACTTCCAGGACTATGTTGAATAATAGTGGTGAAAGGAGCACCCCTGCCTTGATCCTGCTCTTAAGGGGATTGCTTTTAATTTTTGCCCATTGAGTATGATGTTGGCTGTGGGTTTGTCATAGATGGTCTTTATCATGTTGAAGTATGTTCCCTATACTCCCACTTTGCTGAGAGTATTGATCATAAATGGGTGCTGGATTTTATCAAATGCTTTTTCTACATCTATTGATATTATCATGTGGTTTTTCTCCTTCCTTTTTTTTATGTGATGAATCACATAAATTGATTTGCGAATATTGTACTGGCCTTGCCTTCCCAGAATAAATCCTACTTGATCATGGTGTATGATTTTTTTCATATATTGTTGCATCCAGTTTGCTAATATTTTGCTGAGGATTTTAGCATCTATATTCACCAGAGATATTGGCCTATAATTTTCTTTCTTTGTGTTGTCTTTGCCTAGTTTTTTTTTTTTTTTTTTGTATTTTTCTGAAGCTGGAACGGGGAGGCAGTCAGACAGACTCCCGCATGCGTCCGACCGGGATCCACCCGGCACGCCCACCAGGGGGCAATGCTCTGCCCAGCCGGAGTGTCGCTCTGTCGCTACCAGAGCCACTCTAGTGCCTGGGGCAGAGGCCAAGGAGCCATCCTTAGTGCCCAGGCCATTGTTTGCTCCAATGGAGACTCGGCTGCGGGAGGGGAAGAGAGAGACAGAGAGGAAGGAGAGGGGAGGGGTGAAGCAGATTGGCGTTTCTCCTATGTGCCCTGGCCAGGAATCAAACCCGGGACTCCTGCACGCCAGGCCAACACTCTATCATTGAGCCAACCGGCCAAGGCTGCCTAGTTTTGAAATCAGAATTATGCTTGCCTCATAAAAGGAGCTTGGAAGTCTTTCTTCCTCTTCAATTTTTTTGAAATAGCTTGAGAAGGATAGGAGTTCTTCTTTGAATATGTGGTAGAATTCACTTGTGAAGCCATCAGGCCCAGGACTTTTCTTTGTTGGGGGTTTCCTGATAACTGTTTTGATCTCATTTGTTGTAATCAGTCTGTTTAGATTTTCTGATTCTTCCAAATTGAATTTTGGAAGATTGTATGTTTCAAGGAATTTGTCTATTTTTTCTAGGTTGTCTAGTTTTTTGGCATACATTTCTTCATAGTATTTTCTTATAATATTTTTTATTTCTGTTGTGTCAGTTTTTATTTCTCCACTCTCATTTCAAATTTTATTTATTTGAGTCCTCTCTCTTATTTTTGATGAATCTAGTTAAAGGTTCATCGATCTTGTTTACTTTTTCAAGGAACCAGCTCCTGGTTTTATTGATCTTCTGTATTGCTTTTTTAGCCTCTATGTCATTTATTTCCACTCTGATCTTTATTATTTCCTTCCTTCTACAACATTTGGACTTTACTTGCTGTTCTTTTTCTAGTTCTTTTATATGCAGGGTTAAGTTGTTTATTTGAGCTTTTTCTAGCATCTTAAAGTGTGCCTGTAGTGCTATGAACTTCCCTCTTACTACTATTTTTGCAGCGTCCTATAAACTTTGAGTTGTTGTATGTTCATTATTATTCATTTCTAGGAATTTTTTAATTTCTTCTTTGATCTCATTGTTAATCCATTTGTTATTTACAACCTATTATTTATTTTACATGCATTTGAGAATTTTTGAGTTTTTCTGTTGTGGTTGATTTTTAGTTTCATGCCATTGTGATCAGAAAAAGTGTTTGATATGATTTCAATCTTCCTACATTTGTTGAGACCACTTTTGTGCCCTAACTTGGGTCTATCCTAGAGAATGTACCATATGCACTTGAAAAGAATGTATATTCGGCTGCTTTAAGGTGAAAGATTCTGAAGGTATCTGCTAAATCCAGTTGATCTAGTGTGTCCTTTAAGTCTGCTGTTTCTTTGTTATTTTTTTTTCTTCAGGATCTATCTAGTAATTTTAGTGGGGCATTAAATCTCCTACTATTGCCTGACCTGTGGTGGCCCAGTGGATAAAGCATCGACCTGGAATGCTGAGATCACCGGTTCAAAACTCTGGGCTTGCCTGGTCAAGGCACATATGGGAGCTGATGCTTCCTGCTCCTCCCCCTGTTCTCTCTCTATCTCTCCCTCTCTCTCTCTAATAAAAATGAATAAATAAAATCTAAAAAAAAGTAAATAAATAAAAAATTTTAAAAAATAACTTTAAAAATATCTCCTACTATTATAGTATTGCTATTGATCTCGCCCTTTATATTCATCAAAGTCTGCTTTATATATTTAGGTGCTCCTATATTAGGTGCATAGATATTTATAATAGTTATATCTTTCTGTTGGATTGCTCCCTTTATCATTATGTAGTGGCCTTGTTTATCTCTTACTATATTATTTGTTTTAAAGTCCATTTTGTCTGATATAAGTATTGCTATTCCAGCTTTTTTTTCATTTCCATAAATATTTTTTTCCATCCTTTTACCTTCAGTCTATGAGCATCTTTTGTTTTAAGGTGTGTCTCTTGTAGACAGCATATGTATGGGTCCTGTTTTCTTATCCATGCAGCTACCCTATGTTTTTTTATTGGATCATTTAATCCATTTACATTTAAGGTTATTGTTGATATGTAGTTGTTTATTGCCATTTTATTCTTTACAGCTGTATTCCTCTTTTGCTATATTCTTTTCCCACTTTGATCGGTTTATAACAGGCCTCTTAACATTTCCTGCTGCATTGGTTTAGTTGTAATAAATTCCTTGAGGTTTTTTTGTCTGGGAAGCTTTTTATTTTTATTTCAATTTTAAATGATAGCCTTGCTGGATAAAGTAGTCTTGGTTGTAGGTTCTTGTTCTGCATTACTCTGAATATTTCTTGCCATTCCCTACTGGCCTCAAGTGCTTCTGTTGAGAAGTCAGATGTCATCCTTATGGGGGCTCCTTTGTAGGTGATAGCCTTTTTTCTCTAGCAGCTTTTAATATTTTCTCTTTATTTTACTTAGCTTTGGTATATTAATTATAATGTTTCTTGGTGTATGTTTCTTTGTTTTTCTGTTTAGTATAGTTCTCTGTGCTTCTTGAATTTGTGAGAGTTTTTTCTGCCTTAATATAGGGAAGGTTTCAGCTATGATATGATTGAACAAAGTCTCTATAATTTGTTATTACTCTTCTTCTTCAGGAACCCCTATGATGCAGATGTTATTTCTCTTCATGTTGTCACAGAGTTCTCTAAGAGTTTTCTCAGACTTTTTGAGTCTCTTTTCTTTTTTTCTGCTCTGCTTCCATGCCTTTGTTCAACTTGTCCTCCAACTCGCTGATTTTATCCTCAGCTTCATCCATCCTGTTTTTAATTCCTTTCATTGTGGTCTTTATTTCTGATATTATATCGTATTTGTCATCTCTGACTGATTATTTTTTAATATTTTAATGTCCTTTTTTATACTTGCTATTTCTTTATTTAGGTGTTTGTACTGACCATCCATTGTTGTTCTAAGATCCCTATACATCCTTACAATCATTATTTTAAACTCTGCATCTGGAAATTTTGTTATTTCCATATCACTCAGTTCATTTCCTGGTGGTTTCTCTTGTGGTTTCATCTGGATTGCACTTCTCTGTCTTCTCATTTTGTCTGTGTGTTTAGGTGTATTGTTTGTAGAGCTGGATGAGTCTAGGCTTGGTTTTGTCTGCCTCTAGTTTTCAGTTGTGTTATTGCTAGGTCTTCTTGAGCTGACATCAGCTGTTATTTGTAATCCACATTCGGATTTGGCTTTTTTAGTAGAGCTACTTTGAAGTCTTGATTTGTTTGTTTTCTTCTCAGTTCTTAACCCTTGGTAGTCTTGTTTACTGATCTTAGCAGGGGCTTATTTGAAACTGTATCCAGAAATGCGGTGGGTGTTACCTGAGACTCTGAAGCCCTGATATGCCAGTTACTCTCTCTGGGGGATGGGGTGTTTTCTCAGCTTCAGTAGGGGGAGGTGTATCCTAGATCTCCATGGAGACCTGAGTTACTGTCCCTTCTTCCCACTTCTTGTTTTTAGCTATGTCTTGTTGCACTGATTGGAGCTGGAAAGATGTCTGGAGATGTATGATCTGGAAGCACTTTAGTCTTGTGTTATGTGAAAAGATCAACCCCTCCCCCAGCTATGGCCACCTCCAGTACTGGATGAGTCAGCTTCTCAGGTCCTCCCATGCATTCCTCTGCCACTCATCATCTCTCTTTTCCCCCTTTCCTTTTGGAAGATAAACCAGCCCTTTCAACACACCTTGTTCCCAGGTCCCCAGGCAAGTGGCTGTGAGCAATATTTTCTGCTCTTTTCTTTGGAGGAAGAGCCCTTCTGGACTCTTAACCTCACCCCCCCCATTCCTGTAAGTACGAGAGACCCACTGCTCCTTGGTGCTCCCTACTAGGCTTGGTGTGGCTTCTTCTTTGCTCCTTTGTTTTTGAGAGCTGTTCTTGTAGTCCAGAGTTGGTTTTTCATGCTGATTGTTTCTAAATTAATTTGTAATCCAGTTTGGTGGTGTGGGCTGGGAGTCTGTGCATCTGCCTTCTCTGCTGCCATCTTGGAATCTTCAATTTTTTCCAAATAGAAAATATTCTTTTCTAATTTATACTAATTTTTAAGATAAACTACATTATCAGATCATTAATTATTGAACTCTAAAATGCACAAAAAATGAAGATATAAAATAGAGTAACTTTTATAAAGGCTTAAATTGTGGTGGTATTCAAACAATCTAAGAATAAATTGCTAAAGTATAAACATTAGGCATTCCAGTATGATATACATAACAGTAGTGTGCTGACAATAGCCAGTGGTTAAATTTTCAGGTCCTTTTTGAGCCCATTGAGAAAACATTTGTAGTTTGAAATCAGCCATTGTATAAATATTTATACCATATAACTTAGCAAATGATATAAATGCTCTTCATCCTTGGATAGCAGGTTGTTAAACCTTTGTGAGCACAGCCAAAAAATATAATTTCTGTAAGAAGCATATATAAACTACATATATGTATGTATATAACCTATAATTTAGGTTATTTAAAAAATGACTTAAGACACCTTACACATATGAACATTCTTCCAATCCTCAAATATTTTCTTTACACACCAAATACCTGTTTGGTCAAGCACTGTGCATCATTCTTTGTTATACCCTTGATCAAATACAGTCTTGACACATGTTGCTGGGAAATATATTTCTTATTTGATGACTTCTTCAGAATATTTTCACTAACTTTTGATAGAAATTTTTGATGGACATTGGTTCTGTTTGTACTTCCTATCAAATGAACAATAGTACATTTAAGTAAAATCAATGTGTTCAAATGACATAATACTTATAAATTATGTGTTTATTTCATTAAATATTTTTCTCTTTGTGGTAGAATACGATGAATGTAAAACTTTTATCTATTAAATCCATATATTTTTAAAATTATAACCACACACTGACAAAACATACTTTATTTTTTTAATGTTTATTTTATTTATTTTATAGATATAAATGGAGAGTGCAGGAGAGAGATGGGAATATCTGTTCCTGTATACGTCCTGACTGGGGAGCGAACCAGTAAACTTTGTGGTTCAGGGCAAAGCTCTAACCAACCACACTATCCAGTCAGGGCACGTACTTTTTTTTTCTTCTCTCCTTTTTTTTTTTGTGTGTGTGTGACAAAGACAGTGACAGAGAAATGGAAAGATAGGACAGACAGAAAGGAAGAGAGATGAGAAGCATCAATTCTTTGTTGCAGCTTTTTAGTCTCCTTAGTTGTTTGTTGATTGCTTTTTCATTTGTACCTTGACCAGGGGGCTACGGCAGAGCAAGTGACCTCTTGCTCAAGCCAGCAATCTTGGGCTCAAGCCAGTGACCCTGAGCTCAAGCTGGTGAGCCCACTTTCAAGGCAGTGGCCTCAATATTTTGAACCTGGGTCCTCTGCTTCCCAGTTTCGTGCTCTATCTACTGTGCCACCGCCTGGTCAGGTGCATGTGCTTTTCTTGAAAACACAACCTTTGTCATGAAAAAATATTTTTTGCCATACCACAATCTTCTTTACTTTGAAAAAGATAAAATTTTGGCCATAGGAAAGTGTGATTTTCTATAATTCTTGTTAGACAATACTTTAGAATGTATGTTATTCACTGCTAAAAAAATCTAGACTTTCCTAAAAAGAATTCTAACTTTTCTAGAACAAAATACAATCACAAATTAGTAATGCTCTTATAATTTGCTTTAATGTCATAGTATGTGCACTAATTTGTATTTTTTGTGTAATAAATTATCAGTAGTAAAAATAGACATGGATAATATAAAAAGATTTGATCTTTTAGCCAATCTAACATGACCACATTTATAATGAGTGTCAGTGAGAAACAGTGAGAAAATGAAAATTTCAAAAACTGTGTTTGAGAATTAGCTCCAACTCTGATTTACAATATCACTTATATTGCATTGCTGAGCCATGATGAGGTTCACTGTCTTATAATGTATAATGGATAATAAGTGTTAGACATAGACAACAATAATATTAAATAAAAAAGAAGTGTAATGTTTTATAAATTTCAAGCTATAAAATAAATATGGAAAAATATATAATATTTTTGCACAACATATATTTTGTGTGTGTGTGTGTGTGTGTGTGTGTGACAGAGACAGAAGGAGTTTAGAGAGATGGACAGATAGGGACAGAGAAACAGGAAGGAAGAGAGATGAGAACTATCAATTCTTTTAGCTGCACCTTAGTTGTTCATTGATTGTTTTCTCATATATGCCTTGACTGGGGGGGGGGGGCTACAGCAGACAGAGTGAGTGACCTCTTGCTTAAGCCAGCAACCTTGGGTTCAAACTGGTGAGCCTTGCTCAAACTAAATGAACCTACTCTCAAACTGGCGACCTCAAGGTCTCCAACCTGGGTCCTCAGCATTCCAGTCTAATGCTCTATCCACTGCGCCACCACCAGGTCAAGTGCACAACACATTTTTAAAAAAATAATTATATTACATTTGTCTTGGTGTTGTTTATAGGTTTTTTATTTTATAATGAGGACTATGATGAATTTTTGCATTTTCTCTGGACCACCATTGCTCATAGCTACTAAATATACTGGTGATACCCCGGATTTGTGGTGATAATATTTCTCAATTGTCCTATATAATTTGTCTCCTTAAGCTTAATTTTAGTTATAATTACATATTTTTAAACTTTACTCATTTCTTGAACAAATAAATTTTGAGTGACTTTATTGTAATTAACATATGCTAGATAATGAGGATACAATCCCTTAAATTATTTCTTTAATTATTATCAGAAAATAAAAATATTAGATAAAAACTATGTTTAGGTGTAAGGACCTTGATAAAAGAAGGTATGTTTCAAACTTAGTAGGCTTATTGAACACTGTGCTTGGTGGTAAATAAATTGATTGTTGAATGGTTGGAAGGCTACTTTTGGGAGAAAGGAGGTAAAACTTAAAATCTAAACTTTTCCTGCAGGTGCAAGAGGAGGGTTACCTCATAAAAAACCTAATAATATTTGATAATTCAGAGACCTTATCTCTTAAGAGTATGCTTTTGGCTAAGGATATTTTCTAGTAAATAAAACCCAGTAACTCTAAAACATGCTTAATGGAAAATATCACTATGTCATATAGTATAGACAATACAACAACCTGTGTATAAAATGTCAATTTTAGCATGTAGATTCTTTCCTTATATGAGTGATCCTATGAACCTGAAATATAGAGCATGTCTATTTTATGCCAAAGGGCCACATATCATGCATGAAGATTTAAGAAATTGCCCTTTATCTCCCAGACCTCTTTTTGCTTTACCTGAGCCTTTGTTTGCTGTATTCCTGACATTATTTACTTAAGCATAATGCATGAGAATAATTTGACACTCTGATCCTCAGCTAAATGATGAGTTGATGAACAGAAAGAAAATCAGTTAATTTTATATGCTTCTTTGTTCTAAAACAAGTCAAACTTGTGTGTGAGTGGCCATACATGTATTTTTTTATATATGTATTCACTACCTTTACTTATAGCTTTTTGTCCTTATAATTTATACATTCAAGACTATATTAAGGTAGATACTGAGTAGAAGGTCACATTCAGTGACATACCTCTAGATACCCTAAGCAATTTGTTTGAGTCAAAAATAAAAATAAGGTATTTGCTACCTGGGCAAGATTCAGAAATCAAAAGGTAAAATAAGGGTTTCCTTGAGAAAATTAGATATTGTTGGCATTTAAAAAATTATTTATTTATTATTATTTTGTATTTTAGATATTTTATTTGAGTTAACTTTATTAGCATCATTACTACAGAGGTTCAAATTCAACTTGGGTGGTCCTGGATGGTTTGCTAGTGGATAAATTGTTGTCCTGTTTGTGAAAGTTCTGGTTCGATCCCAGGTCAGGGCGTACATGAGAAGTGACCACCTGTTTCTCTTCCCTTCCCTCTCCCTTTTCTCTCTCTCTTCCCCTTTCACAGATATTGGCTTGATTGGTTCAACTGTGGGCCAAGCTCCCAGGTGCTGATGATAGCTCAGTTGATTTGAGCATTAGTCCCAGGTGGGAGTTGCTGGGTCACACAAGGAAATCCGTCTTTTTATCTTTCCTCTTATCACTTAAAAAATGAATAAATACATAAAATAAAATAAAAAATTCAACTTGGGGGCAAAACATTAAACTGGCAACTTCTATCCAAAAGCATTTGATATCAATAAAATAAATAAAACAAAGAATTGCCTGCTTTGTTCCAAAACTGAACATTCATTCTTAGATATCCTGAACATCCCTCTATGTTGAAGGGTCTGCATGTTTCTTAGTGGTACTATACTTAATCTGGTGGCCTGAAGAGTCTTTATTTTCAAGCATAGCAGGAATTCCTGATAAGTCCTAAAGTACTAGTTTTGACTTGAGGGTTTTGTTAGATATGTAGATGTCTGGGTCCCAATCAAGAAAGCATGTTTTTGTGAACTAGCATGGAGACTGGGAATATTTGTTCTAATAGACTTAGTTTCAGGTTTACAGAAAAATTATAAAGAGAGTACAAAAATTTCATATACTCCCAGTGCCAGTTTCCTATGTTATTAACATCTTATATGAGTGTGATCCATTTATCACATCTAGTGAAAAAATATAGATACATTATTATTAACTAAAGTCCATACTCTATTTATATTTTCTTATTTTTACCTAATGCATCTTTACTGTTCCAGGATCTTATCTAGGATGACACATTACATTTAGTTGTTATGTCTTAAGCTCTTCTTGACCATGACTTTCTCAACTTTCTTTTTTTCTTTAATTATTGAGGTGACATTGGTTAATTAAATCATCTAGGTTCCAGGTACACAGTACTACAGTATACAGCATCTGTACATTGTATTTTGTGTTCACCACCTAAGTCAAGTCTTCTTCCATCACCATCTACCCTCTGTCTACCTTCCTCCAACTCACCCTACCCCTGTTTCCAACTGCAATCCTCACACTGTTTTCTGTGTCTATAAGTTTTTACTTTGGTTAACCCCTTCACTTTTTTCATCCAGCCCCCTAACCCCTATCCCCTCTAACAGCAGTCTATCAGTTCTCTATATCTATAAGTCAGTTTCTATTTTTTCCTTAATTTATTTTGTTTATCAGCTTCCCAATACAAGTGAAATTATATGATACTTGTCTTTGTCTGACTGGCTTGTTTCACTTAACATAATTAATTATCTCTAGGCTCATCCATGCTGTCCAAAAGGTAAAATTTTCTTCTGTTTTACTGCTGAATAACAGACCATTTTGAAATATACCACAGCTTTTTAACTCATTCATCTACTGATGGGCACTTGGGCTGCTTATCAATCTTGCTTAATATCCAAAATTTACAAGGAACTTGTAAAAGTCATCCCCCCAAACAAACAAAAATAGGAAAATAAATAAATAAATAAAAATAAAAAATTGGCAAAGGACTTGAATAGATACATCTCCAAAGAAGTCATACAGATGGCCAATAGACATGTAAACTATGATCAGAGAAACACAAATTAAAACTATAATGATATTTCACTTCATTCCTGTCAGAATAGCTATCATTAATATATCAACAAACAACAAATGTTGACAAGGATGTGGAGAAAAGAGAACACTTGTGCACTGTTGGTGGGAATGCTGATTGGTGCAGCCACTGTGGGAAGCCGAAGTTACCTCAAAAAATTAAAAATGCATCTGTCACATCACCCAGCAATTCCACTTCTGGGAATATATTAAAAGAAATCTGAAACACTAATTTGAAAGAATATATACATTCTTAGGTTCATTGTAGCATTATTTACAATAACTAAGATTCAGATTTCCTTGTTATTGAGAAGTACTGGCCAAATATTTTGTAAAATGTACCTCAGTTGGGATTTGTCTAATATTTTTGTTGTGAATAGACTCATAGGAAGACCACAGAATTAAAGTGCCATTTTCATCACATCATATGAAGGGTACATAGATCAACATGACTTGTTATGACAGTGTTAATCTTGCTCACATGGGTGAGAGACTGTAGTTTTTACTCTTCCCATTTTAGGGGATTTTGAGGCAGTTAATGTCTGGAGCACATCTGGAGGCAGACCAGACGTTGGGTTCACTCTAGAGTTCAGAAGTGTCTGAAGGATGTCTGAGGGATTAGTGGGCGAATTAGGAATCAGACTCAGATATGGGCAACAGAGAACATTTCACAAAAGCTCTTGTTTATTTTATGTAAAAAGAAGTCTGGCAATGGACATTTAGTTTATCAATTGTGTAGTCTGCGGCTTGCTTCTTGTTCTTAATCTTCAGCTCCTTACTTTAATCCTAAAAAGGACTGCTATTCCCAGGTTTAGCATCTGCATCCAGGGAAAGAGAAAGTGTATGGGCAAAGCAACAACCAGAGCCATTCTAGTGCCTGAGGCAGAGGCCACAAAGCCATCCTCAGTAAGTTAGCTGTGCCTGTCTTTTGAAAAAGAGTTCTATTGCATTCAGACCTTGCTATCCACACAAACATCGTGTAGCCAAAGAGTAAGCTGGGATCCTAGTACTTCTAGTGTTGTCTCAGTGGAGCTAATTTACCAGTGGCCAGCCTCCAAACCCCTAAGTGTGGGGGGGGGGAGGGGGGAGAACATAAGATAAACTAAGATAACATAACATGAAATAAGATAAGATGAGATAAGATAAAATGAGATAAGATTGCATAATTGTTCAGAACTGGGTCACTGGGCCAGCCATGAATACAAGAGAGTCTAAGAAAGTGAGCTCTTTAAACTGAGCACATAATCACCTGGAACAAAAGCGCAATTCTGTGAGTTAGCAAGAAAGGGAAGTAAGGCTGTTGGGTAGACATTCAGCAATATGTGCTTCAGAGGAGCTGTCACCAATAAGGAATTTATATTTTGCAAATAAGTTCATGCCTCTCTTCATCCTTCCCCTCTCGATTCTTTCATAGCAAACTAATCTTCTAAAAAACACAAATAGGTTCATGTACCCTCCTGTGTAAAGCAATGTTTTTAGAAAAAAAGTAAAAAAAAAAAAAATTGCAATTATGGACCTTGCTTGTCTCTTCAGACACACTGTGGCAGCCCGGTGCATTGACCTCCTTTTAGCAGTGTGCACAGACTGCTTCCTCTCCCTCATCACAGCCTCTGCATGTGTTGTTCTTTATTTGCAGCACTCTCCAGCTATCTGCAACCATCCCCTTCTTAGGCGGTTACTGTTCCTGCCGCCTATTCATTCTTTGAATTTTTATGTTTCAGTTTAGTACAAGTTCATCAACAAAAGCTTCCCCAGCTATAAAATTATGCATATTTTATTGAAGGTTAGGCCAGTCTGTGGAGCTGGGGAAAGTTTTGCTTACATTTTAAAATTAAAAACAGTAAACAAACAAATAACTAGCAGCTTTATATTTGTTATTTATCTATCTCTCCTTCATAAATGAGATGCTGATGACAAAATATTTGTTATTTATCTATCTCTCCTTCATAAATGAGATGCTGATGACAATCCTACAATACGAAGAGTGGCATGGTGGTATGTTCTCGCATAGAGGCAATGTGCACCACAGCGAGAACTTCACATACTAAAGTGAGAGAATACGTAGATTATCTAGATCTTCTTTCTCTTAATAATTTAAAATACTGTGAACCTAGTCTGTCTGTTCCCTTTAACCTTTGACATTGGATGATCTTAAATGTATCGCTTCTAATACTTTGATATATATTAACTATGAAATATATACTTTTCTATTTATTTTTACATTTGTATAAACAAAACATTCTTTCCAAAACATTTGCATTGAACATTATTTTTCTTTATTTTTTTAATCTTTATTTTATTGATTTTAGAGAGTGCTAGAGAGACAGGAACATCAATCTGTTCTTTTATGTGCCCTGACCAAGGATCGAACCAGCAACCTTTGTGCTTCAGGATGATGCTCTAAACAACCAAGCTATCTGGCCAGGGCTATTTTCCTTTCTAGACAACCTAGTTTCTACTAATGTCATTAAGGCATTTTCTATGTTTCTTCTATTTCTTATTACATAGCTAGTATTATTTAATAATATTAAGACATTGACATAGGTGTCTAAATATGGAATGTTGCACATAAGTTATTATGTAGCCTGTGTAAAGATAGCTATTTGACTTTCTTACCTGTGTTTTTTAAACCACTCAATATCTGTAATATTTGAATAACACTAAATTTGATTCCTAGTAGAATATATGCAAAAGTAAAATTTCTAGAAAATATCCTTTTACTAATATAACATAAAGTAACTTTTCTTATTAGTGATGGCACATTAAAGTTATAATTAATCTTTTCTAAAACAATCTTTCTCAATCACTTCAAACTATTTTTCAATTAGAGGTTATGGATTTCTTCCTCTCTGAATTCTCAGCTTGCTTTGCCTTTTGTATGTTGTACCAGGCTGTCGATCTAAGAACTGTCTAATATTATGCCAACTGTTTTAATACAAAAGAGACATTTAAAAATGTGAATAGCTTTAGTAAAACTTATATTAAACACAGTTAGTCATTTAAAATAAACGTGCTTTTCTCAGCATGAATAATTTCTAGTACATGAGTAGAATGAATTCAATTTTTTGTTCGAATTTTTAGTTTCCTGTTTTAAGTATTACCTACCTGCTACTTTTTTATACCTTGTATTAGCTCATATGAATGTGAGTTCCTGCACAAAATTATAGTTTTGTTTGTATGAAAAGGCAAATATAATGTTCTTTTAATTAACTTAAATGGAAGAAATATCTATTGCTGTCAGATAGTTTATCTCCAAAAGAATGTTCTAGCCTTGAAATTAAAATTTTAATAAATGGCTAAAGAATACAGTATTTTCCAACCTAATTTTTAAAAAATATGATGATGTCAAACTAAGATGATGTCAAAAATTGGTAAAAATTATAGTCACATATGAAGATACCTGAAATTTTGTGTATCTGCATAACTGGACTCTGGCATTTAAGTTATATCATTTTTCAGTATCACTAAACTTCCTCCAATAAAGCTACTACTTGTAAAATGTCTCAGGAAGAAGTTTTATAAAATATACATACTACTATGATGAAGTTAATTATACTTTCTGATATACTATCAGTAGTTTAACAAAACATGTCACTTAAATAATAAAATTGATCATTTTTGCCACATACTAGCCACATCTCCTTTTACTCTTGGCTAATTGTTCCACATACATGCAAATGACATACTATTTATAGGATCAAAATTAGTATATAATTTATGGCTAGTAAACCTATATTGTCATATTAACTAACCATGGATTTCTACCTTTGTTAATAACAAATATAATGTTTTATATTTATTTTTATAAACATTAATATGTTCCTTTATTCATATATATGTATAATAATTATATATATATATATATATATATATATATATAACCTACTGAACCACTGATATTTTTACTTGTATGATGGCTTAAATGGTGTATAATGAAACTTCAAATTAATTGTTTAAATAATCAATAAATTAACCATAATATAAAATACATGTTTGAAATACAAAATTAAGATAGCTAAATAGTTTCAATAGTTCTCTAATAGTTATTATGAGAGTGTAAGAAAATGAATGTGTTAGCCAATGTCTAAAGCTATTCCAGCTATAAAATTCTATGTTCTCTTAGTCTAATATTGTAGGCATAAGGTTGTACAAATTAAACATTAGAGTGGGTACCATAATTTATGAGAAAATCAAATCATAAGTAAGGATCCATATGTTCAACTGAAAATTTTTCTAACTTAATACATATAAACATTTTATTTTATTTTATATTTTATTTTATTTTATTTATTTATTTATTTTGTATTTTTCTGAAGTTGGAAACGGGGAGGCAGTCAGACAGACTCCCTCATGCACCCACCGGGATCCACCTGGCACGCCCACCAGGGGGCGATGCTCTGCCCATCTGGGGCGTTGCTCTGTTGCAACCAGAGCCATTCTAGCACCTGAGGCAGAGGCCACAAAGCCATCCTCAGCTCCTGGGCCAACTTTGCTCCAATGGAGCCTTGGCTGCCGGAGGGGAAGAGAGAGACAGAGAGGAAGGAGAAGGGGAGGGGCAGAGAAGCATATGGGCACCTCTCCTGTGTGCCCTGGCCGGGAATCAAACCCAGGACTCCTGCACGCCAACCTGACACTCTACCACCGAGCCAACTGGCCAGGGCCACATATAAACATTTGAAAAGACACTAGTTGTAATGTTACTAATTTATTTTATTGTATTAAAAAGCTGAGTGTTTATTATAAAATTAATAAATCATCCTTCAAGTAAAAATACACTTAATAAATAAAATATTTCTTATTGCAAATTTTACTTTCTGTTTCTCAGAATAGAATAGGTTTTATAAAACAGTTGTTTATCCTTAGTTGATTCAGAATGGCGAGGTAAAAGATGTTATCATTTTCATATTTTTTTATATACAAGTCAGGAGTAATTGACTCTTTTGTGGAAGATGATTTATTCACCATCTCTTATTTTGTTATCAACATCATCTGATAGTTTGTTTTGTTAAAAAAAAGAAGGCGGCAAAGTGCAGGTGTCTTAAATGTGAATTACAGTATAGACAGTCATACAGACTTCATCTTGAGTAAAATATGCATTTAATAAACTTGAATAAGATTTCTTTAGCTTTCTATTTGTGTGCTGATGCCCAGACAGATACCATATTTATAATTCTGGATGGTTATTCAATATATTTTTAGCCACTCAATCTGATTCTAGCCATTCAAAATGTGTACATTGCTTACATTTTATTGATTCTTTCAGAATGTCAAAGTTAGTTTAATATAATTTTTCTCTCATATATTTCTCTCACTATTTTTTCTGTTAGTAAGGCTAAATTATTCTCAAATTTACTCTCCTACTTATGTTTGCCAGAAAAATAAAATAAAAATGCATTAGAAACATAAAAACAACTAAAATAAGAATAGACTTATATGTCAACATAGAGCTCCATGTTTCATAGGACATACTCAAGCTCACTCCATGCTCCTTGGAGCTTTAGCACAAAGCAATGCCCTTTTTTTGTATTTTTTCTTTTATTTATCTATTTTTTCTATTTTTCTGAATATGGAAATGGGGAGGCAGTCAGACAGACTCCGGCATGCGCCTGACCGGGACCCGCCTGGCATGCCTACTGGGGGGAATGCTCTGCCCACCTGAGGTGTTGCTCTGTTACAACCAGAGCCATTCTAGCACCTGAGGCAGAGGCCATGGGTCATCCTTAGTGCCCGCGGTGGCTTTGCTCTGGTGGAGTGTTGGCTGCGGGAGGGGAAGAGAGAGACAGAGAGGAAGGAGAGGGGGAGGGCGCTTCTTCTGTGTGCTCTGACTGGGAATCAAACCCGGGAATCCTGCACACCAGGCCAATCCTCTACCACTGAGCCAACCGGCCAGGGCCTAGGAATGCTCTTGTTGATCAAGCTATCCAAAAGAAAATTATATGGAGCAACTATGACAGACCGAGCAAGTCAGTCTCATACTATTCATCACCAGAACGCTGCAGCCCGGTGTAAACAGTTTCAACTTTCTCAGGAAGCAGCACGGCAGATTGGGAAATCCTATCCAAGGGGTCCTATACTACAATCTGCCCCTTCATTTGGAGTTAACCCTCAAGGACTCCTATCAGGACAACTTTGGCAGATGCATGTTATTCATATACCTTCATTTGGCAAACAGTCGTATGTCCACATTACAGTGGATACATATTCCGGATCTATAGTAACCTCTGTCAGAACAGGAGAGGCTGCTAAGCATGTTATAGCTCATTGTCTGTATGCATTGTTCTATTATTGGATTTCCTAAACTGGCTAAACTGAAAATGCTCTTGCATATGGAGCAAAAGAATTTACTGTATTTTGTCATGCTTACAATCTTTAAAGTTAAGGTATTATTAAAGTGTACTTAGCAAACATTTTAAAGTCAATTTAAAAAAAAATTAAAAGGGGGTAGTCATATCCTGGAACTCCTATGGGTCTACCATATCATGCTTCTTACTTTAAAAAAAATTAAATTTCTTTTGAATGCTGATGAACAGGAGACACCAAATCTTTTTCTCCTGCAAACTACTACCTTCTTTATTAGATCCAGCTAATAACACTATTTTGTCTTTTTCCAAATTGCTCCAGATATTCGGAAAAGATTTATATAGGCAGATGGGGATCCTCAAACCCCTCAGCGAGATCTTCTGAGCATGGCTTTTAAGATACCTAGAGGCAGAAAAAGCCCAATAGAGATCAGGGGAACTACCAGCTTTTAGGATACACCCTTAAAGGCTCCAACACCCCAAAGGGGTCTCATAGGATGCCATCTGGGTCCTGCTTCAATAGTGGAAAGGAAGGTCATTGAGCTAAAGCCTGCCAGTCTTACATGCCTCTGCTGTGAAGAAACAGGAACACTGGAAGGTAGGCTTCCCCCTCGCTCCTTTAAGGGAGGGTTCAGTCTCTTCCAGCCCTGCTCCAGCCACCTATGACCTAACCTTGCCCAGAATGCTGGGGTTAGCCACTGAAGACTGAAGGTGCCCAGGGCCATGGCCCCATCTACGACACTGTAGATGAGCCTAGGGTATTTCTTCCAAGAAGCAGGTAAACTGATCTCATTTGCACAAGGGCCACTTAACTATGTTTTGCCTGAATAGTCAGGTTTTTTATTCTTCCCTCAAAGATCTCTGTTGTGGGTGTTGATAGTCTTATTTTCTGCTGCTTTGCTTAATATATAGTGTCTCCTTTATCCCTCCTACCTCAATGCCCCACTCATATTTCAGGCTGGGACCTACTCCTAATTTAGAGCTCTCTTTCCCTCTTTTGCCAACTTCTATTATGAATCTACCTTTACCACCCAGCTTAGTGTATCCCAAGGTTCTCTTTACCATGCCACAGTCACAGAGCTCCAGGGAAGAGCAACCTGGTCTCATCTCTCCAGGCAGAGGAGAACAGAAGCTCCATATCCACGCATGCTGCAAATGGCTTTTCCAGTCTACCTGAATCATTACCAGCTAGAAGCAGCAGTCACTGGGACTTGGACATGAGCTGCAAAGTATAGAATGGTGACAACAATTCCAGTGCCATGCAGACTTTTCCTGGATGTGGACTTTTCCTGGACTCCTGCTCCCTGTGACAGCTCCTAACAGACTGAACTGGGGTTGGGTTGCATTTTTCAGGGATTTGGCATGGTGATGGGGCCAACTTGGACTTGGTGAACATGTTAAGGACACTACTCTCTTATGGATTCTTGCTGTATTTGCCAAGAGTTTGCTTAATGGCTTTTAATCACTGTAAAAAAAATAGAAGACTGGATAAAGAAGATGTGGCACATATACACCATGGTATACTATTCAGCTAGAAGAAATGATGACATCGGATCACTTACAGCAGAATGGTGGAATCTTGATAACATTATGTGGAGTGAAATAAGTGAATCAGAAAAAAACAAGAACTGCAGGATTCCATACATTGGTGGGACATAAAAATGAGACTAAGAGACATGGACAGGCGTGGGGTGGTTACGGGGGGTGGGGGAAGGAGAGGAGGGAGAGGGGGAGGTGGAGGGGGAGGGGTACAAAGAAAACTGGATAGAGGGTGATGGAGGACGATCTCTCTTTGGGTGATGGGTATGCAACAGAACTAAATGACAAGATAACCTGGAAATGTTTTCTTTGAATATATGTATCCTGATTTATTGATGTCACTCCATTAAAATAAAAATTTATTTATAAAAAAAAGAATAGAAAAAATAGTATCATTATCTTTCTCATTGAATGAACTTGTAAAAGTTAATTTTCCATGCTGAACTGTAATCTCAGTAACTAAAAGTTGATAATTAGTTGTATTATAATCTATTTTTTATGGGTATATCTGTATAAACAAAATTACTTGTGTAAAGGTAATATGCAATATAATAAAGTACACACAATATGATGTACAGAGATGTGCTGCGGAATTAGAAACCTGAATCCTGTATAGTTATATTAACCAGTATCACCTCAATAAATTCAACTAAGAAAATAAGTAACTTTTGTGATTTCCATAGTAGCTAAAGTTGTTGAAGAAAGAAAGAGTCAGAGAGAGAGAAAGTTGTTTTATTATAATGTCAAACTCATTAATGACAGATTAATCCTAATTTACATAATTGATACACTATACATTTTCAAGAAATAATTCTTATGCATGAGAGCAATAAAGAATAATTTTTTTTGTTTAGGTACAGCAGCAATAAATAGACATGTCATGTTCTAGGAAGAATCGGAGTGAAAAAGAATAGAGTTGAAACAGCTCATCTCAAGATGCCTTTATCACTTGAGATCACTAGGGGAAAAAATTGTTGTTACATCCACAAAAACACTTGTTCTTACCTAATTCTAGTGTGTGAATCTCAAAGCTGACATTAGTTTTTCTCTGAAAGCTACATCTTTTTGCAATTCAAGATTTTAGGTTTTCATCTTATTGTAAAATTTTCAACATTTAGTTTCACATAATGAAGTAGAAAGTCTTCTTGGGCATCATCTTTGTGAAAATATAGTAATTTATATAATGCAGTAAATACACTAATACATTAAAAGATATAATTGCATTTGAATTTGTCTACAATTTCAAAATAGAACATATTAAAATACTTATTTTAATCATAAAATTTGCGCAAAACTTATCTAAATTTTATTCAGGCAAAACTTTGCGTTTGTAGCTCTTGTGTTTGTGTACTTGTTTAGGACAATCTCATTTGATGCTCCAGCAGTAGTCTGCTCATTACTAACAGCTCCAAGATTTTTGGGAAACTTATCAAGGTGACTATGCAGGAAGTGAATCTTAACGCTCATGTTACATCCAATGTCGCGGAAAGCCAACAGCATCCTTTGAACGAGAAGTTGATAGTTTTCTGCTTTTTTGTTGCCAAGGAAGTTCTTTGTAACTGCACAAAAGACTACCATGCTGCTTTCTCCTCCTTATTCATCTTCCTGGCAAATTCTTCATCACATATGAGGGTTTGTATTTGAGGTCCATCGAATACACCTGCTTTTATCTTCTCCAAAGACAAAGCAGGAAAAGCAGAAATAATATGTTGAAAGCATTCACTTTCTCTATTCAAAGCCTGAACAAACTGCTTCATTAAGCCAAGTTTGATGTGAAGTGGGGGGAAAATGATCCTGTCTTGATTTACTACAGGTTCATTCACAATATTTTGCATCCCTACTTCCAGAGCTTCATGTTTCAGCCACTCCTTCTGTGTCCAGTGTTTCTCCCGAGCTCGGCTGTCCTACAAACACAGAAAGCAAGGATACTTCATGAAACCTCTCTGTTGTCCTAGCAGGAAATTTACCATTTACGATCCACACAAATGATCCAGTTATGCTCCTCATACTTCAGAATGTCAAGGACAATTTTTATGTCATTCTTACTAAGTCATTCAATTTGGGTTGGCTAAACTACTGAGGGGTTAATGACTGCTTGGCATCAAAAGAAGAACCTTCAGATTCTACAACCATTTCCTCATGCATCTTATCAAAATACACTTGATCACCATGTTCACTTTCTTTTCTTTTTTTTTATAATAAATTTTTATTAATGGTAATGGGATGACATTAATAACTCAGGGTATATATATTCAAAGAAAACATGTCTAGGTTATTTTGTCATTAAATTATGTTGCATACCCCTTGCCCAAAGTCAGATTGTCCTCCGCCACCCTCTATCTAGTTCTCTGTGCCCCTCCCCCTCCCCCTAACTCACTCCCTCCCTCCCTCCCATGTCCTCCCTCCCCCCACCCCTGGTAACCACCACACTCTTGTCCATGTCTCTTAGTCTCGTTTTTATGTTCCACCAATGTATGGAATCATGTAGTTCTTGTTTTTTTCTGATTTACTTATTTCACTCCTTATAATGTTATCAAGATCCCACCATTTTGCTGTAAATGATCTGATGTCATCATTTCTTATGGCTGAGTAGTATTCCATAGTGTATATGTGCCAGATCTTCTTTATCCAGTCTTCTATTGAAGGGCTTTTGGTTGTTTCCATGTCTTGGCCACTGTGAACAATGCTGCAATAAACATGGGGCTGCATGTGTCTTTACGTATCAATGTTTCTGAGGTTTTGGGGTATATACCCAGTAGAGGGATTGCTGGGTCATAAGGTAGTTCTATTTGCAGTTTTTTGAGGAACCACCATACTTTCCTCCATAATGGTTGTACTACTTTACAGTCCCACCAACAGTGGATGAGAGTTCCCTTTTCTCCGCAGCCTCTCCAACATTTGCTATTACCCGTCTTGTTGATAATAGCTAATCTAACAGGGGTGAGGTGGTATCTCATTGTAGTTTTGATTTGCATTTCTCTAATAACTAATGAAGCTGAGCATCTTTTCATATATCTGTTGGCCATTTGTATCTCTTCCTGGGAGAAGTGTCTGTTCATGTCCTCTTCCCATTTTTTTATTGGATTGTTGGTTTGTTTGTTGTTGAGTTTTATGAGTTCTTTGTAAATTTTGGATATTAGGCCCTTATCTGAGCTGTTGTTTGAAAATATCATTTCCCATTTAGTTGGCTGTCTGTTTATTTTGATATCAGTTTCTCTTGCTGAGCAAAAACTTTTTATTCTGATGTAGTTCCATTCATTTATCTTTGCCTTCACTTCTCTTGCCATTGGAGTCACTTTCTTCATCCTTAGAAGAAATAAAACCATTGAAAACTGGAACCAGAAGTGTCTCAGAGTATGGGATAGCTCGTATTGCTGCAGGAATATTAGGATATGAGATCATATGCCATTTTTTCTTGCTGATGCCCTTTGTATGGATCAGAAAGAAATAGCAGTCACTGCTGGGGTCCTTAGGTTCATGTCAAACCATGGGAATACCAAAAGGCATTCCTTTGCGTTTTCCTTCAGTCCAGTCAAGAAACATTTCCTCACAATTATGACACACAATATGAGGAGCCTAATTCTTGTCTTGATTGTCAAGGGGAACTTGAAAATAGGCAATATATACACGTGTCACAAATGATGAAATATTGTGCCTTTGATGTTGAAGTGTGTAACAGCCACATATATAACAGAAGGTGTCAGGACTATTCTTACATTTATGCCTACTCAAAGAAGACATGATTTAATCTTAAAATCAGAGAGTGTTTTTATCATATAATAAATTTTTTACATTTAAAAACAACTACAATTATGTTAAAGTGATGTTGGTAAAACATTAATTGCCTTGTGGTTATGTTCAATCCAAGAGTCATTGCCCTTTAACTCCAATTTAAAAACCAATGCATGCCATTAATTGTAACAAAAAGAAATTAAAATTGCATAAAAACTAGAGCATGCACCAAAAAACAGGTTTCAGATTTGGAATCAATGATGCAGAAATATATAGAAACAGTTCTAAAACCTCAAGCAACAGAAAATGAAAAAGAAAATGTTCCCCAGTGTAACCAGTCATTTAAAAATGCAGTCACAATTACAAAGGAGAGCAGATATTGACTATATATAATTTTAGAAAACATAGCAAACTAAGCATGTGTTTTCTTACTGTGACTGCAGTAATATGTACGCATAACAAGTAATTGCAGTTAAAGAAACATGGGTTTAATACAAAATGCAGAAAATGATGTTGCATAATATACATTTTTTTTTAATTTGAGACTATTCCATAGCATGTTTTTGATCATTCACCAAGAATTTTCAAAATTGGATTATTGCCTCTAGTATTAAAAAAAAAGTTATTTTGGTTTTTTCTTCCTTATCATTTCCTCTCAAATGAATGGAATAAAAATAAAAAAGAACTTGCTTTTAATGTATAAAATTTGTTTTTAAGGCTTTGATTTTATGCTGTTTCTAAAAAAATAAACTCCTAAAGGTAAGGTTGGGTTTACTAACAACATTGTTTGAACTTCTCATACCATTATATTACATGTATTGTAAATATACTACAAAGTTAATCGCATTTGAAGAAAAATAGGCATTATTTTATTTCAACTCATTTTGATCATGTTTTTTAGAAGTAATGTATTCTGTTGTGATAATCTTATTTAGAAAATTTATTTTGTCTTTGAAATTAAATGATACTTAGCTAAAGGCAGGAAATCAAGCCAATTTCAGGTATTTTGAAAGAAAGCCACAAATTCTCCTAATAAATTTTTGCCAAATCAAAGATTTTTCTTAAATAAGTTAATATAGTATGTAGAATTTTTCAAAAGGCACTCTCTTCTTAAAACACCAATTACCATGTTATAATTTTATATAATAGTACTGTAGCCCTGGCCGGTTGGCTCAGCAGTAGAGCATCTGCCTGGCCTGCGGGGGACCCGGGTTCGATTCCCAGCCAGGGCACATAGAAGAAGCGCCCATTTGCTTCTCCACCCCCCCTCCTTCCTCTCTGTCTCTCTCTTCCCCTCCCGCAGCCAAGGCTCCATTGGAGCAAAGATGGCCCGGGCGCTGGGGATGGCTCCTTGGCCTCTGCCCCAGGCGCTAGAGTGGCTCCAGTCGCGGCAGAGCGACACCCAGGAGGGGCAGAGCATCGCCCCCTGGTGGGCAGAGCGTTGCCCCTGGTGGGCATGCAGGGTGGATCCCGGTCGGGCGCATGCGGGAGTCTGTATGACTGTCTCTTCCCATTTCCAGCTTCAGAAAAATACAAAAAAAAAAAAAAAAAAAAGTACTGTAAACAATTTACTACTAATTACATTACTTCACTAAAAATAAATGCAACCATATAGAGTTATAACTCTTGATTTGTTATAATGCAAACTTTATAAACATACTGGTAAATTGAGGGAAGAATGGACCAAAATGGACCAAATTTAACATACTGGTAAATTCCCAAACAAAATTGAGGGGAAATGGTAACCTAACTTTTGACATTCTAGACTCCTTTGAAGAGAATGGAGACTCATTGTGCTCTTGTGCACTTAAATAAAAGTCACAAATTAAGACCAAATCAAAGTCCATTGAAAGCCAAAACCAAGCCAGAGCCAGACACAAAATTTCTTTATTCAAACAAAATTTACTAAGCATTTATGCATCCATCAGCCTGCTTAAATGGCCCATGGTCTGCATTGCTTTTATACATGTATATATTGTTGCAAATGGCAGTATGTCATCTTTTCTTATGGCTGAGCAGTATTCCATTGTATATATCTATCACATTTTCTTTATCCAATTATCTATCAAAGGACACTTCAATTGTTTCCATTGGTTTGGCCACTGTAAGTAATGCTACAGTGAACTTGGGGGTGTATGTAGCTTTCCAAATGAATGTCTTCACATTTTTGGTGTAGATATCCAGAAGAGAGGTTGCTGGGTCATATAGAAACTCTATTCTTAATTTTTTGAGAAGCCTCCATCTTGTTTTCTATAGTGGCTATATCAATTTATGTTTCCTCCATCGATGAAAATAGGTTCCTTTTTCTTCACAACCTCTCCATCACTTTTTATTACTAGTCTTATTGATAACAGTTATTCTAACAGATGTGAAGTGGTTTCTCATTGAAGTTTTTAGTTACATTTTCTTAATAGCTAATGCAGAGCATCTTTTCATATATCTTATTCATGTTGTTTTATTCATGCTGTTGCTCCATATATATATTTGTGTTGTTGAAAACAACAAATGAACAAACAAGAAAAACAAACAAAAATCATAGGTACAGGCAACAGCATTGTGATTACCAGAAAGAAGGGAAGTGAGAAGACAGTAAAGGTTAAAGGGGGTCAAACATATAGTGATGGAAGAAGACATGACTTTGTGTGGTGATCACACAATGCAGTATGATATATCACAGAAGTGTACACTTGAACCTTATATAATTTTATTAATCAACATTATCTCAATAAATTTACATTGTAAAAAGTATATGAAGCTAACACTGGTTCTTCCGAGTATTGCAGATATCAGGTTATTTTTGCAAAAAAGTATGATAGAATTTTTTAATTAATGCATTACCTTAAAACAAGAGTTATAAACAAAGATTTCAATTTTTCTTCACTTTATATCCTCAATTGATATTTATATTTAAATGAGTAGAAATGTGAAAAAAAAATAATTTAAGATCAGTTTTAGTAATAATTTGTTTTCTTCCCCTCCTTTCTTCTTCCTTAGCTCTCTTCTCCCTCTAGTCCTCCTGCCATTCCTCTCTCAATCATTCAGTCTTACATTTATTATTTTTTTTTAGTTTATTATCATCCAGGTGAGTAAATTACCTTTGTCAGAAGGATTCACTTATCTTGGTCTAAATTTTGTGATGACCAAGATAAACTTAGAAATTTTTTTCTCTTTGAATTGTTTCTGATGTTATATTCATTCATTTATTTATATTTTTATTATAGTTCAAGCAGTGTTTGTGTTCTAATGTGTGTTAGGGAACTTCACATTTTCCATGTACATTAATCTTCATAACAATTCTGTTAGATAATTTCTATCCACCTTTATTTCCACAGGGGGATTTTCTTCATAAATTTTATTGAGGTAACATTGGTTACTAAAATTATATAGGTTTCAAGTATATTTAGTCTAAAGTTTAGAAAAGTGAGCAATTTTAATCTGTCCCAGCTTGTTTGCTTGGGCAAACCTTATACCTGTCTGGATCATTACTGTATCATGCATATTTCAGAAATAAACATCCCCTCTTCTTTATAATAGCTACAAGTATTATATGTTTACTGTGTGTCATATGTCTTACTAAACACGTCTATATACTTAGATAATGTTCTAGTCTATGTATTTACATGGACTAGTCTTCTATTTTTATATAGTCTATATATGTTTTATATGCTTATATATGCATTTATATATTATAATAATATGTCATTATGTATACATTTTATATGTAAACATATATTTACCTATACTTATAAAATACTTATAATACTCTTGTGAAGTATCAGTTTTTAAAGTCTGTTTAAAGATTAGCAGCTTCAGGCACAAAGGGGATAAATAAAATTTTAAATTCCCAAGGAAGAAAGGATCTCAGTATTATATTAAACTGACACATCTCTATCTTGGATTGAAGTTCAGTTTTATTCATTTTCAGCTATTTTGTTCAGTGTTTGGCACACAGTAGGCACACAAGTTATATCAATATCCCTCATACTGTCAAGTAAATTGCCTGACACATAGTAGGGGTCTACAAAATGGTTTAAATTCTAAGATCTCTGTTGTAAAATATTCTGTAGAAAGTACACTAGAATTTCTCAGTTGTGATATGGAAAAACACTTTTTCAAAAGGGAGAATATTTTGCCTGGCCTGTGGTGGTACACTGGATAGAGCATTAACCTGGAAAGCTCAGTTCACCAGTTAGAAACCCTGAGCTTGCCAGGTCAAGACACATATGACAAGCAATCAATGAACAACTAAAGTGAAGCAGCTACGAGTTGATAACTTCTTGCTGCCCCCTCCTGTCTCTCTCTCCTCTCTTTGTAAAATCAATAAATAAAATCTTTTTAAAAAAGAAGAAATATTTTAATTTTATTCCTAAAATAAAAAGGATAATATCCATTTTACCGGAAGTTTGATAATTACCTGACAAAAATGACAGTGATTCTCACTCTTGCTAAATGTTTTTTGTTTGTTTGGTTTGGTTTTGAAGAATTGAAGGGAGAGTATGGTTGTGCTAATAGAAAAATCTATTAACGTGTTCCACTAGTTGCAACACCCATCATCTTATCTGTAGAAGCCCAGTTCGAAAGATATCTCATTCCTTTATTCTACTGTTTATATAAATTTGAGTAAATCCTTTGTATAATATGTTCTTTAAACATTCAAATATTATTAAATACATTTTTAAACCATGTTAATGGTGAAACAACTATACATATATTTTCTTCCGACTTAACATAAATTAGAAAATATTTCTCTCAATTATTATCCTAAAACTTTGGAGCATGGTAATTGGATAGGTAGTGCTCCTTTTTTTTCTTCCTTTCTTTCCACTCTTTCCCCTTTCACAAACATTCTAATTCTCTATTACTGTTTCTCAACTTCCAAAAGGAAGGGAAATAGAAGTTTCTCCTGTCACCTAAAAATTTTGTATCATTTCTTAGCATGCATAAGTTTCCATCATCTGCATCAGAAGATGCCAAAAATTATAAAATTCTTTAGATGATGGTAATAAATATCCTCATGTTAAAAAGTTAGTTTTGTCAAGTTTAGTAAAAAGTGAAATAGGAGAAATTGATTTAAAGCTATATTTTTTTCCTCAGCTCTACCATTCAATATTATATTTTTGTTGGTCTCCTCTCTGAATGTCCTTGCTCTCACCTATAATGAGAATGTATGATTGTATATGAATCTCTATTGTGGGTAATCCTGCAGACCTTAGGTAACATAGTTTGTCTTGCATACACAATTTATTCTCTCAGAACTTCTTATAATGGTCACAATTTTTCTGGAAATTTGTGATTCTCTAGTTTCAAAAAAAGAAGATTGCTGCTTACAGGTTAATACATAACAAGATAGGTAGTCAAACATTTAATTAAAGTCTGGTATAGAAATAATGTGATGACCTGTGATAAGAGGTAAACACTGGATTTAAGAGTGTTTTCCAAAGGTTAGTTTCACATTGTTGTCCCATAACAGGGAAAAGGAAGGACCTGGATATTTTGGAAACTCGAGAAATGTAAAAGCCCAGATTTTTATTTCCAACTATTACAGTCTTTAGGAGCTCAAGAGAGGAAGTTAACATTATTTATACTCAAATTCATTCTTATACTAAGGAGTTGAGTGATATCTGATCTTCAAATGTCATTCATAGGAGAGCTTATTAATGCAACAGAATAGCCTGACCAGGCTGTGGTGCAGTGGATAGAGCATTGGACTGGGATGCGGAGGATCCAGGCTTGAAACCCCGAGGTCACCAGCTGGAGCACAGGGCTTATCTGGTTTGAGCAAGGTTCACCAGCTTGAGCCTAAGGTTGCTAGCTTGAGCAAGGGGTCACTCTCTCTGCTGTAGCCCCCCAGTCAAGGCACATATGAGAAAGCAATCAAGAAACAACTAAGGTGCCACAACAAAGAATGGATGCTTCTCATCTCTCTCCTTTCCTATGTGTCTGTCCTTCTCTCTCTGTCTCTGTCTCTGTCACACACATATATACACAAAAAGCAACAGAAAAACACAAAAATTATTACTCCAAGGTGACTGAAGCATACTTTTACGATATCTATTATAAAAATGAGCTTCACATTCTCTAATGAGAAGCCAGATTTGAAAACATTGTTTATCTGATGATTATTTATTTCTCTTTCACACTTTTTTCTAGATATCCAATTTCATTGCTATTAATTTTAAATACTTGATACATTGATCAAGATCATATATTGGGGAAGGTTGGCAATTTGAAGTCCCTACATTCTATCACAGGTATTACATACACCACCGTGTGGATATAATTGGTTCTCTATACCAGAAGCTTGTGTTAGATGGACTACTTCCATTCTAAGAAAATGATACATAGAATAATAAAATGAGTATAAACATTTGGACCAGAAATGCATTTGAATCCCAGTTTTGGAGATAGATTTGGAAAGGAGCTCAGGTAACAATAATTCTCTTCTATTGACTGGCTCTGAGACACAGAGGATCTAACCCTCTGAGTTAAGAGTGATTCTTTTTAAGGCACAATTAGATACTGATATAATGATCATTAGGTACACATGATGGTCTTAATTGTCTTAACATACATTTTCTAAAATTAGCAGAATACAAGATTGAATGTAAAACGTTAAAATTAAATTTTAATTTCAGATAAACCGATATTTTTTAGCCTAAGTATTTCACAAAATTGCATTTATCTGGGCATTCCATGAAGTATTGGAGACATACTAAACAACTATTAGTTTTTGATACAAAATTCAAATTTAACTGGGTGTCTTATATTTTTATTTGTTAAATCGGGCAATCCTAAATAAGAGGCTGTAAGGAAGTGTGATATCTTGAACATTAAAAGTGGTAATATCTTGTCTACACACCAAGAGAAAAAAGACTAAACTGTTGCACAGATAATTTACTCAAATGACCAAAATTTTAAATACATGCTATTCTTTTTGTGTGTCTGGAGTATGGACACATATATGTTTGTGTACATGTAATCTGAACATACACTTTAGGAAAGCAGCACTGTTCACATGGGATAAAAAAGCGTGACATATTCAGGCCTAAACATTTAAATTAGAGCTACATTGCATCAAAGAAGATATAAAAAAATCTATATTTTGAGCTTTAAAATAATAATTCACAGTTTGCAATAGAGGGGACTATATATAAATTATATTTTAACAAATGCTTGCAACTTCAACTCATAAAGCTTTTAAAAAATATTTTTCCATGGAAAAGAATTGTCTGTTGATAGCATAATTATCTTCAGACTGGATACGAAGAATCCTAGAATGAACAGATGGTTGTCTGCAAAGTGATGACTACAAAGTACAATTGAAAATCAGTATTCAAAAATAAAAACTTGGAACTTTTTCTTGATATAATTGTCAAAAGAAATCTGGTTTACAAATTTGGGAAATAAAATTTCTAGTACTTATTTTTAATAAGTATTAAATAAACAAAACTGAATTTGTTGATATATACTAACATTTTAATGTAAGCCATTAAAAATTATCATCTCTTAAATGACATATATGCTATGTTTAACTCATATTTTAACTCCATTTTTCAATGGTAGTCTTCCAAAATCCTCACTGGCACATGAATGTAAGAAAATATTCTTTCCGTGCCACATAATTAATATTCTATAATTAGTCAAATGACAAAAATCACTACAATTGTCTACTATATTACCATCTATGTTATTTCATAGATGGCTTGTCTAAGTTTCCTTTATTTTGTCTAAGTATTCAAAGGTTTTTGGAAAGTGAGAAAATTGTTGTTTTTTTTCCCAATCTGTGGCATCGTTACACATGTGACAGCATCTGGAATTCTATGCTAAATTGGGACAAACTGACCTTTCACCACCAGATTATGTCTTCTTGGTTCAAGTTCATGTGCTTGCACATAGCTAGAGTGTACTAAAATATAGGGAAATTATTTACATTTTCCAAAGAATTCAGAAATGGAGAAACAGCACACTTCTTCATAAAGTTCAAAATTGTCTCTAGTCTATTTAAATGTCAGTGCTTAATCACTGAAAACCAGGAGAAGATTTGAATGAGTACCTATAACAAGAACTTTCACAAAGAAGTTTATTTTTAAGTTAATTTTATTATTAGGATTTTGGCAGTATATTAGTGTGTTCAGTCAGTTGAAATTTAAAAATAGCATGTACCAGTGTTTATATAATAAAAATCAATTCAATTTGTCTATTGGCAGTGCTTCAATATGCTCAAACTAACTTGTAGAATGTTATTATATTGACATATAGAATCTAAGTTATTAAAAAGTTAGAAATGTATGGAGTGAGTAGACAAAACCCCCTTCAAGACATAAAATTTCATTACCTAGACAGTTCCCTTTCTAGTTATTTACTGCGATCACCACTACCTATCTTTGAGCTACCTACCTTTGAACAAGATAACAACATAGAAAACTGCCGTTATAATTCTATCATCACCATTTATCTTTTTTTATATGTCAGTCATACAAATAACATAACATAGCAGGCACTTTTTTGCATCTGATTTCAAACTATGTTGATTTTAAGATTCATCATTATCACTGTGTGTAACAGTTGATTTTCCCTTTAACTTCAGAACAGTATTCCATTAAATAACCTGAAAAGGTTATTTACTTCTTTAGTAATGAACATTTAGGTTATTTACAATTTAGGGTAAAAATGACATACATGCATACATGTGCGCACACACAATTACACACATGCAACTACAGACCAGTATCTCTGATGAATATAGATCCCAAAATTCTAAACAAAATGCTAATAAATATAATACAACAATATATTAAAAAATAATATGTTACATTCAAATGAGGTTCATTCCAGAAGTGGAAGGATGGTTCAACATATCCAAATCAATTATTTAATATACCACATTAACAAAACAATGGATAAAAATCATATGATCATACCAATAAATCTTGAAAAAGCATTGAACAGCACTGGCTGGTTGGCTCAGTGGTAGAACATTGGCCCGGTGTGTAGAAATCCCAGGTTCCATTCCTGGTCAGGGCATACAGGAAAAGTAATTATCTGCTTCTCCACCCCTTCACCTCCCCATCTTCTTTTCATTCTTTCTCTTTTCCTTCTGCAGCATTTGCTTAAATAGTTCAAGTAAAATTGGTCCTAGGCACTGAAGATAGTTCCATGGCCTCACCTCAGGCACTAAAATAGTTTGGTTGCTGAGTAACCTAGCAGTGGCCCCAGATAGGCAGAGCATTGCCAGGTAGGGGGCTTGTGGGGTGGATCCCAGTTGGGGTGCATGTGGGAGTTTGTCTCTCTGCCTCCTCACCTCTCACTTACTTAAAAAAAAAGCATTTGACAAGCTACATTCATTTGTGATTAGAACACTTAATAAAAGAGATACACATACAAAGTACCTCAACATAAGGAAGGCCATATATGACAAACCCTCAGCTAATATACTCAACAGTGAAAAACTAAAAGCATTTCTTTTAAGATTACAAAGAGGACACAAATCTCCACTCTCACCACTCTTATTCAATATAGTACAAGATATTCTAGCCATAGCAATCAGGCAAGATAAAGAAATAAAAAGCTTACAAATTGGGAATGAAGAAGTAAAATTGTCATCTTTTTCAAATGACGTGATATTTTACATAGATGTAGTTTATTTTATAACTACCAATTAGTACTTCCTTTTTATAAATTTTTATTAATTTTAATTTATTGTATTTACATAGATTCAAGTATCCCACTGAATATAACAACCTCACCCTCTACTCCCATGTCCCTATTTATACCCACTTTCTTTCCCTCCCCCTAATGCCCTCCCCCCTTCCTTCTGGGATTTGCTGTCCTGTTATCTATATCTCTGTGTTATGTATACATAATTTCATAATCTCTTCACCTTCTCTAATCCCTTCTCCTCATCCCCCTTCCCTCTGACAGCTGTCCCTCTGCTCCCTGTGACCCTGCCTCTGCCTCTATTCTGTTCCTCAGTTCACTTTGTTCATTAGTTTCCACATATACGTGAGATCATATAATATTTGTTTTTCTCTGCCAGGCTATTTCACTTAGCATAATAATCTCCAGGTCCATCCATGCCTTCGCAAAAGGTAAGATTTCCTTCTTTTTCATGGCTGCGTAGATTTCCATTGTATATATGTAACACAGCTTTTTAATCTACTTGTCCACTGATGGGCCATAAATATCTTGAAAGAAAAATATAAGCAGTAAACTCTCTGATATCATAGCAATATTTTTGCTGATTTATCTCTATGGGCAAGTAAAATAAAGGACAGGATGAAGAAATGGGACTACATCAAACTAAAAAGTTTTTGCACAGCATAAGGCACCATTAAAAAAATAAAAGGACAGCCCACACAATGGGAGAATATATTAGCCAATATGTCCGATAAGGAGTTAATAACTAAAATTTATAAAGAACTTCTAAAACTCAACACCAGAAAGGTAAAAAATCCAATTAAAAAGTGGGCAAAAGAACTGAATAGACATTTCTCCAAAGAGACGTACAAATGGCCAATAGGCATATAACAAATATTCATCACTAATCATCAGAGAAATGAAAATTAAAACCACAATGAGATATCACCTCACACCTGTCAGAATACCACTCCTTAATAAATCAACACACAATAAGTGCTGACGAGGGTTTTGATAAAAAGGAACCCTCCTGCACTGCTGGTGGGAATGCAGACTGGTGCAGCCACTGTAGAGAACTGTATGGCGTTTCGTCAAAAAATTAAAAATTGAACTGCCTTTTGACCCAGCTATACCACTTTTAGGAATATATCCTAAGAATACCAAATCACTGATTCAAAAGAAGAAATGCACCCCCATGTTTATTGCAGCATTGTTTACAATAGCCAAGATCTGGAACAAGTTTGTACTTCTGAATCCTTTCACATTTTTCACTGAGCCCCATAAACTTCTTTCTATCTGGCAACCTTCAGTTTGTTCTCTATATTTATAAGTCTGTTTCTGTTTTATTTTTTTATTTGTTTTGTTTAAAATCATATTGTCTTAGTCCATTATGGCTGCTATAACAAAATTACCATAGATTGGGTGTTTTATAAAAAAACGGAAATTTATTTCTCATAGCTCTGGAAGATTAAAAGTCCAATATTAAGGCTCAAGAAGATCTGGTGTTGGGTAAAAAGTTGCTCCATTTTATGGACAGTCAACTTCCTGTTGATCCTTATGTGGCTGAAAGGGCACGGAAGATCTCTAGGACATCTTTTATAAGAGTTCAAACTTCATTCATGAGGGCTTTCCACAAATGACCTCATCTCTTGAAGTCTCCATAATCAAATACCTTCAACATTGGGGAAAAGATTTCAATGTATTGAAATCTAATGTTTGGGTGACACAAAGTTCAGTGTATAGCACAAGTAAACAGTTACTTAGTCATCACCAAAATAAAGTAAGGAACATTTTGGTCACCCTAAATTATTTTCTGATCCTCTTTCAAGTCAACCCTCTTCAGCACATAAATATCACTCTGTTTATAGTCACTATAGTTTTTTTAATCTTCTAGAGATTCATATAAATAAAAAAGTAAATTATGTAGCCTATTAAGAATATTTTGAGGTTTATTCATGTTGCTGTATGTATCAACAGTCTCTTATTCACACTGAGTAGTATTCTATTGTGTGTATGCACTAGAACTTGTTTGTTCATGACTAGTGGATAGATACTAGTGGCTAAATAACATAAAAATTAGCCACTTATCATTATTGTGGAAGACAATTTAATGAATTGGTAATATATATATATATATATAATCATTTTCAGAATAGTAGAATTTGAGAAAGAAGTCATTAAACCTGTATTATATTATGTAAAGTATTTTTTCTATTAAATCTATAAACTTACTTTATTTTATATCTTTAAAAACATTCAGGTTATCTATATCTTCTTAGGTAAGCTTGGATTGGTTGCAGCCTATTAAGTATTCTTTCATAAAAATTATCTAACATATTACAACAAAGTTTTGATAGTATTTCCTTATTATTGTTCATTGCCTTTAAAATACTAGTAATTACTCCTCTTTCATTCTTAATATTAGTAATATGTGTCATTTCTTAATTTTTTCAATTTATTTGGAGTTTATGAAAACTTAACTTCTTAAAAACCAGCTTTTTGTTTCATTGATTAGTCTCAATTGTTTTCCTTCTTCAATATTTCATCTTTGGTACCTATTATTTTCTTTCTTATGCTGTCTTAGAGTTTAATTTTCTCTTATTAGTTTATGAAATTGGGAGTTTAGATGTTTAACTTAGTACCTTTGTTCACATGTAATATGAACACAATACTGTATTTTTTTTCTATGCACAGTTTGAGTTGTAGTCTTCACATTTATTTTATTTTTTAATTTTCATTCATTTTAAAATATATTCTAAATTTTTTGTTGATTAATAGTATATTTATAGTTGATTTACAGTATTTGATAGCATATTGATTTACATAGTATATATTTTATTATATATATGATACTTATTATATGGTATGTATATATTATATATTACAGTGATTTATATTATATTTAGTTGTTAGAAGCATATTTTATATAGTTTCTGTGTTTTTAAATTTGGTGATTCTTGTTTTATAGCCTAGAGTATAGTCTATCTTGGTAATTGGTACATGTATTCTTGGAAAGAATGTGTGTTCTATCGTTGTCATGTCAGTGTTGAAAAGATTTAAATAGGCCACTTTGTTGATAGTCTTATGTAAATCCTTAATATTCCTATCAGCTTTTTTGTCTAAATGTTTATATCAATTACTGAGAGAGGAAGGTTGAGATCTCCAAATATAACTGTGGTTTATGCATTTCTCCTTTTGTATTGCAGATTTTGATGACTTATTATTAGGTACATATGTATTTAAGACTGTAATACACATTTGATGTATTTGTCCTGTTATTGTTATGCAATATATCTTTTTATCACAGCTAAATTTTCTTGTTCAGAAGTTACCATCAGAAAAATATTCCTTGTTCTTGGATAGGAAGAATAAATATAATTAAAATGGCCATATTACCCAAAGTAATATATAAATTTAATGCAATTCCCATCAAAATTCCTATGACATTTTTTAAAGAAATGGAACAAAAAATCATCAGATTTATATGGAACTATTAAAAACCCTGAATAGCCAAAGCAATCCTAAGGAAAAAGAATGAAGCTGGGGGCATTACAATACCTGACTTTAAACTATATTATAGGGCCACAATAATCAAAACTGCATGGTATTGGCAGAAAAATAAACACTCAGACCAATGGAACAGAATAGAAAGCCCAGAAATAAAACCACATATATATGGTCAAATAATCTTTGATAAAGGGGCCAACAACACAAAATGGAGAAAAGAAAGCCTCTTCAACAAATGGTGTTGGGAAAACTGGAAAGCCACATGCAAAAGAATGAAACTCGACTACAGCCTGTCCCCATGTACTAAAATTAATTCAAAATGGATCAAAGACCTAAATATAAGATCTGAAACAATAAAGTACATAGAAGAAGACATAGGTACTAAACTCATGGATCTGGGTTTTAAAGAACATTTTATGAACTTGACTCCAATGGCAAGAGAAGTGAAGGCAAAGATAAATGAATGGGACTACATCAGAATTAAAAGTTTTTGCTCAGCAAGAGAAACTGATATCAAAATAAACAGACAGCCAACTAAATGGGAACTGATATTTTCAAACAACAGCTCAGATAAGGGCCTAATATCCAAAATTTACAAAGAACTCATAAAACTCAACAACAAACAAACAAACAATCCAATAAAAAAAATGGGAAGAGGACATGAACAGACACTTCTCCCAGGAAGAAATACAAATGGCCAACAGATATATGAAAAGATGCTCAGCTTCATTAGTTATTAGAGAAATGCAGATCAAAACTACAATGAGATACCACCTCACCCCTGTTAGATTAGCTATTATCAACAAGACGGGTAATAACAAATGTTGGAGAGGCTGTGGAGAAAAAGGAACTCTCATCCACTGTTGGTGGGACTGTAAAGTAGTACAACCACTATGGAGGAAAGTATGGTGGTTCCTCAAAAAACTGCAAATAGAACTACCTTATGACCCAGCAATCCCTCTACTGGGTATATACCCCAAAACCTCAGAATCATTGATACGTAAAGACACATGTAGCCCCATGTTCATAGCAGCACTGTTCACAGTGGCCAAGACATGGAAACAACCAAAAAGCCCTTCAATAGAAGATTGGATAAAGAAGATGTGGCACATATACACTATGGAATACTACTCAGCCATAAGAAATGATGACATTAGATCATTTATAGCAAAATGGTGGGATCTTGATAACATTATAAGGAGTGAAATAAGTAAATCAGAAAAAAACAAGAACTACATGATTCCATACATTGGTGGAACATAAATACGAGACTAAGAGACATGGACAAGAGTGTGGTGGTTACCAGGAGTGGGGGGAGGGAGGACGCAGGAGGGAAGGAGGGAGAGATTTAGGGGGAGGGGGAGGGGCACAGAGAAAACCAGATAGAGGGTGACAGAGGACAATCTGACTCTGGGCGAGGGGTATGCAACATAATTTAATGAGAAGATAACCTAGACATGTTTTCTTTGAATATATGTACCCTGAATTATTAATGTCATCCCATTAACATTAATAAAAATTTATTAAAAAAAAAAAAAAGAAGTTACCATCAATATACCTCTATCTTCAAATTCCTCTAATGGTAAACTACTGGTCCATTCTCTTTAGTGTAAGGTATAGACTGTCAGCATACTTTCTTTATTGTTTCTTTTTTATCCTTAGTTTTCTGTATGTCCTTTAGTCCTACATCACAGGGCAGCTTCATCGTTGCGTCTTGCCTTCTATCTGTTAGGGATCTTGGATGGGAACAATTTGCCTTTCTGTACTCTTGTAGCAGGATCAGGTTCTGGGCATGAAGTGGTTTTCTGTACCTCCATCAGCAGGAGATATATGATCTTAGTTTTAGTGCTGAAGGTTGGATAGATTATGCAGGATTCCTCCTGCTGCCTCTGAACTTTACAACTACAGGCTGACAAGAAAGTGCTTTGTTCCTCCTCCATCAAAGGCAACTTTTGCTTCAACCCTTCCTTCAGTGGTAGATGACCTGGTCTTTGCTAGGGATAAAGAGCAGCAAGAAGTTTGTTTTATTTGTTTGTGTGTTTGTTTTTGCCCCTCTCTGACTGGGAATTAGCTTATATTTCACATGGAAAGAAGTGTTGAGAAGCAAATTATTTTCATGCCTATTTTCCAATCATAGCTAATTATCACGTGCACAGCTGTGCCAACAAGTCATTCTTTAACATCATCTGCCTGGCCTCCAATTTGTTACTTGAGTACGCAGTCAAGGCCTAGAGAAAGAGCTAAAAAGTCAGAATGAACTCGTGTGTGTATGATTAGTCATGCTAGTCAACACTAAGATTTTAAGTATTCAGAATTAATTTCACGTATTAATGGTTTACTCATATTTTTTGTTAACTTCTCTTCTTCATGTGCTGTCATATAGGTAAAGCAATTTGTGCTTCCCATTTCTCAGATTTTATTTTTCAAGCTAATATACTTTTTTAAAATATTTTTTCCTCTCTTCTGTTATTTTTGTGATCATGATGACAACTGATATTGTCACACACATCCTTGACATTGTTTTTTCCAATTTTAAATTTCCATGCTTTATTTCAGATATTTCAAAAAAGCCTAGTCTCTTTAAATTAAACAGCTGATTATTTTTTTAATATAGACATTATATTTCTCAAGTCTATATTTTCTAATTGATTTCTATCTCTAATTTACTTTTCTATATATTTCCTAAAATATTTAAAGAGACTTGGTTTAGATTCTATTATGTCAGATCTTTTCGTCTTTTCTCTTAGCCCTAAGACACAGCACAACATTGTATAGGGGTTTATTTCTAAGGTTCATTCAATCTAGAGCAGGGGTCTCAAACTCAACTCAGCATGTGGGCCGCAGAGCAAGATCACAGCCGTTTGGCAGGTGCACTAGGTCTACAAAAGGCAACTGTTACGCAACACTTTTCAGTGTCACAAAACAACCAGAAACTGTAGTTTGCATCACAACTGCTGTTAACTAAGCTAATATCTAGCTAGGATGCTAGAGAAATGAAAAATACAAGTAGGCCCCTAGGCTTACTTAATTTTATCCAAAATATTTTGAACTTTGTGGATTAGTCTGCGGGCCACACAAAATTGTTCGGTAGGCCACATGCGGCCCGCGGGCCGCGAGTTTGAGAACCCTGATCTAGAGTTTCAGTGTAGGTTCAAGGTGTTTATCATCCCCTTTAACTTGGAGGGGGGGGGCTTGTACTCTATTCTTTCTTTTCACAAATAGCTACTTTATTTTTTTTTTTCCTCAAATCTTTAACTTTATAGCTGTTACTTATCTCTGCATTCATTGTAATCCCACTTCATTGTGTACAATTTAATAGCAAAATATTTGATATAATATGTTTGGAAGTTCCTCAGTTCCCTCATTTGTCAGATTTCCCCATCTACTTCCAAGTGTTCTGCCTATTCTAAAATAGAAACTTGACCCATCCATTCTGTGATATTGCTGCTGCTTTTTTCTTGTATTTTATTTCTCATATATAGTGAGAACTGGGGTGGTGGGCATAGAGATGACCTCTGTTTTAACTTGACTCTTTCTTACCTTAATGTGAGGGATTCTTTTCTGCTCTAGGATTAATGGGATGGCTAACAACAAGACAACACTATGCCGATGAGATTGAAAAAAGCTTTTTAGTCACATATATTCCCAAAATGGGAAAGGAGGATGCCATATAACATGCAAGGCCACACAGACATTGTGATAAGGGACAAAGTGAGCAACTAGAGACTGTGAGAGGTAAGTATTACAGTATCAAGAGAATGGGGTTGGCCCCTAGTTTCCAGGAGATTTGATTGGTTTGTTTGAATAATTTTTCAGGCTATCGGGGCACTAACACTCACTACTCAGCGAGAAACACAAACTGAGCATGTTCCGTTTAACAAGGAGGGTTGTTTGGCTAAGGGACTTTGTCTGTGAGAGCAGGGGTGGAAAGAAAACATGTAGTTAGACTATTTAAGCCCCTTCGAATTTCATTAGATATTGAGGCAGCACATAATATCAGACCTTAATTTTAGACCTCACACCACATGCTTTAAGCAGAGAAGTCAGTGAAATGCGTGTCTTTCATAGTGAGATTCATAGAATGATTCATTGTTTTCAAAAGTTATATACCTTCCACCTTCCAATTAAATTTGCTCATTCTCCCATATGTTAAAATGTGTTTTTTATTATTTGGTCAAAAATTTGTAACTATTATTAGAGAAAAATTTAATCCTTCATGACTTTTGAAAGAATATGTGCTATTGATTTATTATCTCTCAGTATTTTATTATGAACATATCCAAACCCATGGAATAGTTAAAATAATTATATAGGAAACACATATAACCACCAACTCAACTTTACAATTAACATTTTGCTATGTATCTATTTATCTACTTATTCTTGTATCTATCCATGCTTCTTGTTTTTAATATCTTCAGTATGAATTGCAAACATTGGTGCACTTCACTTTTATAGGCATATTCTGAAGGTCAATTTAACAGCATTAATATGTAAAGTATGCAAAAAAGTAGAATCAAGGTTGAAACTATAAGTTTTGATCTGACAGTCTGGAAGGATATTGTGGTTATATGGTAAGTACTATTTATATATATAAAACAGAACATTACTTAGTCATAAGAAAACATAAACACTGCCATTTGCTAGAACTTGGAGAATATCATGCTAAGTAAAATAAATCAGACAGAAAAAGCCAAGGATCATATGATTTCCCTCATATATAGGGTATAAAACTGAAATAAAAAAATAAACATGCCTGACCTGTGGTGGCGCAGTGGATAAAGCATTGACCTGGAACACTGAGGTCACTGGTTCAAAACCCTGGGCTTGTCTGGTCAAGGCATATATGGGAGTTGATGCTTCCTGCTCCTCCCCCCTTTCTCTCTCTCTCTCTCTCTCTCTCTCTCTCATTCTAACTCTCTCTCCTCTCTAAAAAATGAATAAATAAATATTAAAAAAATTTTAAAAATAAACATGACAAACAAAAATTCAATAATACAGACAACATTATGGTAATTGAGAGAAGGAGGGGAGTAGGGTACTATAGGTAAAGGGAGTCAAATATATGGTGATGAAAATTTGACTTTGGATGCTGGACATAGTACAACATACAGATGATTTATCATAATTGTACATTAAAATCTATATAATCTTATTAACCAAATTTCCCCAATACATTTAATTAAAATGATAAATAAATAATTTTAATTTTAGAATTCTACCAGACATCCATGAGTCCTTTAGAACTTATTCTAAATATCTAGCATAAAGGTATATATGTTATGCTTAAGTCTTATATCTTCATTTTTCTGTCCCAGTCTAAGCACAGATCTGGAAATACAGTATGTGTTCAAATTTTTACATATAATGAAATATTTTCTTTTCATTTTGTAATTAGATTTTAAATTAAAATGTATTGGAGTGATATTGGTTAATTAAATTATATCAGCTTCAAATGTACCATTCTATGACACATCAATCATATTAGTTTTTTGTAGCAAGTATATAAACACCAATATACTCTGAGATAAAAAAGAGGTCTTAAGGTGGGATAAAAGGTTAGTAGATTCAATATAAAACATCTTGTATTAATTCCCATATGCAAATTTATAAGTATAGAACTTGCATAAAGTTGATCTTTCTTTTTAGCCCTTGAGAGTAAATTTGACTGAAGTTCAAACTTCATTTTTTATGATGTTGCTCATTAATTCATTATAAATAACATCCTGAATAATATTGTCAGACTTCTAATTTCTTTTTGGGGGGGGTATTTAATTAATATTTTATTACTAATGAAATAACTAGAAAACACTTCAGTAATTGTTGGCTATGTCATTGTTTTTGACAACTCTCCTAATTTTGTACACAGGAGAAAATAATAGTATTTCATGTTGTCCTCTTTGCTCCCTTTGCATGATTAATAGACAAAAAGCCATTCATCGTCTCTTGACTGGTAGTCTATTATGAAGTTAAGGCAATCAATCAATATTCAAAATTTTTAATAATGTTTGAACCTGACAGGAAGAAGTCTTCAACAAGAAGATGAAATTTGTCAGTAATGTGAGAGTTTGTTCTATAAAGACTACACAAAGATGTTAAGCTCTTGGTATAGTAATTGCTTTTTTTGCTATGGTGATATTAAAAATATGCTTAGATTTAAAGTTATATTCTAAATTTTAATCTTTCTGTTTCTTTATCTCTAGTCTTTCTGCAAATATACTGCATTATTGGCAATTATGAGTGCTATTTTTCATGATATCATTTAACATATTTCAATTTCACCATGACTGACTGTCCCTGGACTATGAAAGCTTAAGCAGACAGGCTTGCCTGTCTCAGTGAAATTCTAAGATATGGAGCACCTTCTACCTGTCACTTTCTGTCTATAATTTAGATTTTTTAAAAGGTAAGTAGAGAAAGCTTGTTTTCATTTTAACTTCTTAACTAAAAATATATTTAAAAATTTGCTCTTGGTCATAAAATAACATTTTTAAGCAACCTATATTTGACCTATAGTGTCAATATTTATAATAAAAGGAAAATGGACTTGTAGGCAGCTCATAACCAATTCTAGTACAAATAACAATAAAGTATATAATATAAATACATACCAACTTATTTTAGAAAAATAAGGTTAGGTATTTTATTAGAAACACTATCACTATCAAAAGGATTTTGCTGCATAAGCAACCTTAATATTTCATTTTTTTAAAAAATGGTGTAATTTTTTAAAACAGTAGTTTCATTAATAATGGATATCAAGAGCTTATAACAAAGACATATATTTGGTTAACTATACAATAGTATTTATGTTATTTTTGAGATGTTATATGTTTTATATTCTATGATATGAAGAAAAACACTTCAATTTATTAATTTAACTGAAATATTTTTCCTGTATATATAGAATATAAAATGTATGTGTCAGCTGGGTTTATAGAGACTGAATAAAGCATTGTAACTGAAAACATTTTTCAAGTCAATAAAGAATCAAATACTCTTCATGAAAGACATGCCCTATTGATCTCTAAAGAAGTATTTGATTTAAGCATGAAAATATAAAGGACATAATATTTTATGAAATAGTGAGTTTAGAAAAATTTTTATTTTCTAAATTAATTTTGTATAAGCCTCAACTGAGAAGAAACAAATGTTGGTAACATTCTTCCAATTTTCTTCTCAAAAATCATGTTACATACTCCATGCCTATGTTTGTTTTATTTTTAGACATTGGTTTTGCCTCTAGAATGAATAATTTTTACATGAATTTTTTTGAAATTTCATAACATGACTATATATATATTTTTTTTTTAACTTATTTAATATATATACACATCCATACTTGTTTTTTTCTAAGTTGGGTTTTACCCTAATATTAAAGAGACAGATTCAGACATAACCAATCCAGAGCAGAATTACAATGGAGTTATATTCAAGAGTATATTTATATAAAAGTAGAAAAATATTTCTTGCACCAATAAAATGAAGTAGAAGATTAAAGCAAATAATACTTATTCATGAATACAGCTTCAAAATAATGACACTGGAAAGAAAGGATTCAAAATTAATAATACTATTCATCCCTACAAATAAAAATGAATTTTTTATTAAAATAGAAATCTAAAGAAATGATGAAACAGAAACAAGAGATATATCTACTAGGAACTACTATCCCATTATAAGAATTTAATAAAAGAATTGTTAATTCATTAGAATAAATGATGTATCAAAGTCATATATAAAATGAACTTGTACAGATGAATTTTTTGAAAGTCATATAACATAAAGGAAAAACAAATGTGTAGAATAGTTTTAGCCATCTGGAATCGGCATGTCTTGATGATTGTTGTAGATGCTTTTCCTTCATTTTCATGGGGCACAAGAATTATGTACTGAGAACTCCTGCAAACACTGTGTATGTGGCTAGTGACTATTGTAGTAAGCAGCACAGTTGTAGATTAATAATTTCTAACTGTTAACTCACCACTCATTTTTTCCATCATTGGAAATAATAACAATAACTAGTGCCCTGCTTCCACTTACATAGTGTATTTAGTTTTTCTTAATAGAGAAGTCAGATATCTGAAAAATAATCAGACCATGTCTCTCCTATATTCAAAGTTTCAAACTGATTCCCCTTTGTTCACTGTCAAAGCTAATTTCTTCACGAAAGTCCTGTAGCTTTTGTTTTCTTTTCCTTACTTCTCTGAACTCATTGCCTGCTGCCCCATCTTGCTTTCCCTGGTCTAATCACACTGGCTAACTTGGGATTCCTTGAATATATTTATATTAGATGTTCTCCAGCCTCAGAGTCATTGCAATATCCTTTTGCTGGAATCTAGGATGTATATATCCAATTATTTTAAATAATATATAAGCCTGACCAGGTGGTGGTGCAGTGGATAGAGCATTGGATTGGGACGCGAAGGACCCAGGTTTGAAACCTTGCGGTCACTGGCTTAAGTGCCGGGTCACTTGCTTGAGCATGATCATAGACAACATTTGAGCTTCCCCAGTAACACTTCTAAAAACTACTTTTTCTATGTGCTCTAGACAAGTTTTCAATTATTTGGTGTATTTTTTTGTTTGTTTAAAAGCTATAATATGAAATATGATATTATAAGGGGACAATTCTAGAAATCAAATCTCCCAATCACACACTTCCTCTTGTTGACTGTTTTGCTTTTTGTTATTGCTGTTTGTTTCATGCATTTTCTGGGCTAATTTTGCAAAGTATTCTTTGTCACTTGCATTCACTGAAGCCTCTGCTTGGTTAACCTATTGATAATTAAATTATTGAAAAAATACCTTAAATGCTTTTAATCAATTAATCTTCAACATTTTGTTGAGTGACTTTGCCTGTGTTTTGAGACATCTTTACGCTATAAAAGTAGTAGAACTCTATCTTTACTTTCCACTTGTGCAGTACATCAAGATCAACAATATTTAAGAGATTAAGACTTTTGCCAGTTTTTCCAAGTCTTATGCACAGTGCTATACATACGCATGACCTTTTAGAATCTCAGGAATATTTCAGAGCTTTTACAACATCCTTATGTTCAGCCCATTGTCATATTAAAAAAAAAAAAAAAAAAAAAACACCAAAGTTATTTTTTTCTTTTTTAATCATCTTCTTAGTCTAACTGGTAACACCTCCTCATAAAGTTTCGAAGTTAAAGAATTCTTAGTGATTATTTTTTACTAGTTCTTTGGAGATAAGACTGTTTGCACAAAATGAGTTCAAAATTAGATCAAATGACAGGCCCTGAAACGGAAGCTTTTCAGAAAGCTGCCAGGGCAAATAATGGCAATTCTCTAAGAATAGAACCTTTGCAGAGCTCCAAACCCAGCTGCCTAATCCGGGTGATAATATGGCTGTTAAATTTTATAGCTACCATATTAGTGCGACTCTTACTTCTTAAGACATTACAAAGCTGAGGAGAAGACAGGATTAAAGCAAGTAAATAAGGATTATAAATCTATTCTTGCCAATATTCAGTTTTTTTTAATCCCGTGCTTCCTGAATTGTTAAAAGTCTTTAGTTAATTGACAGAATTCTGAAAAAGTTTATTTTGACAATTTTCCCAATGCTCTCTTTGTTTTTATTGAAGCACTTTCAGAGTTTCTTATTCCACCACTACAGTAAAAGAAAACTCTAGATTACACTAGTATAATCTAATTAAAAAAATAAATAGTTTGGAGTTGGAAAAGTCCACTTAGACTAATAATAAAGTAGTTGAGGATGACTTTTAAATGTTGAAAATATTAAATGTAGAATGATTTGATAAGCTTTTGGATTCATATTTTGCAATTAAAAATATTAGATAGCAGACAATTCATAGATTGTGCTTAAATAAAACTTACATTAATGGATTTTTTACTAGGTACTGATTTATATGTAATAAGGCTTTTGTACAAATTAATTCAGTTAATGTTTACAATATTAAATTGAAGCAGAAAGTCAAAAGTACAGAAAAACTAAGTTAACTTTACTGAATTTTCTTTCCACTAAGTAAGAGAACCAGAGGTAGAATGCGGCAGTCTGATTCTAAAGCTCATGGATTTAGCAATTATATTCATTTCATGTTTGTAATAGAGACACGTATACATCTCTAGAAATTCCCAGCTCACAGAGAAAGTGACATTTGCAGGTCATAGGTCATCGAAAAGAGTCTCACCAAAAGTATGTTATAGGTCTTTTCACAAAGAGCTAATTGGACACAATCTTTGCCTGCTTCACCATTTTGTCATTAATTAAATCTGAGATAGACTACAGTTTACATTACTAGAATTTTAAGTGTATACCAATTTGAGATATAGGCATAAGGAATTAAGACAGCTCATTAACAAAAAAATCCCTCTAAGGCAAGTCAGCTTCACATCAGGACTTGAGTGGATTAAATACCTATTAAAATAAAGCAGATGGCCTCCTTAGCATCTTATCACCTCTTTACACAAACTCATTGAAATTTCTTGTTAAATATAGTTTCTTAGTATCTGCTATATTATTTAGTATAAAGTAGACCAAATATATTTATTGAATAAATACAACGGAAATTCAGTGCATTACAAACTGATAATCATTGCATGGTAATGAGGAATTCAGGGTTCTAGTTCAATGTAAAGTTTTTCCTTGAAAATGCTTTCACTATTCCAAGACTCAGATTTCTTAATGAAATATGAAAAGTTTGGGAAGATTACTTTTAACATTCAATAAACATAATTTAGGTCTGCAAAATACAAGAGCATTTATAATATAAGTTCTTTTAAACCTAAAACATAATATCCTCAGTTCCTTGTATATGTGTGTATAATATATATGTATATCTATATTTATATGACTATATACTAACTTCAAAAATATAAAAGACACAGTCCTGTCTTTAAATAAAGATAGCAAAATTATAAGATAGAAATATTCAGATGAGAACAGATCAAGAATACTTTGGTACACTCTGAAATTTTCTCATTAACTATGTAGACAGTTCTCATAGTTGATGAAAATGCAGCTGAAGTGATGTTTAACTGAAAATTTCTTGATTAGCCACTGTAACTCTAATGAATGCAAATTTCAGCACTTTCAAAATTATATCCTACTGTGTGAATCTTTCTTATGCAATCAACAATAAAACGAAGTACTGATTTACTAAATGGATTTCAAAAGTTATTATTTCATTGTTAATTTAATCCAATTTTACTTTCTATCTTCCTAAAAACAAATTTTTTCATATGCTTTTGTTAACATAACATTGTGGGGCTTTTTTTAACTCGACTCTAAACTAAAAGAAAAAAAATTAAACTAGAAATTAAGTATATTTTAAACCATTTACTTCAAAGAAATAAATCATCAAAATCAATACAATTATGCTGGTATTTTCTTTAATTAAACAATATCTATCAAGCACAGTACATGGCACCACAGAAGATTTGCTTAAGACCTAGATCAAGGAATGGGAACCTATGGCCTGCAAGCCAGATGTGGCTCTTTTGATGGCTGCATCTGGCTCAGAGACAAATCTTTAATAAAAAAAATAACATTAAATATATAAAACATTCTCATATATTATAATCCATTTATTTCCTACCACTCATGTTCATGGTTGCGGGTGGCTGGAGCCAATCACAGCTGTCCTCCAAGAAAACACCAAATTTTTATTGGATAATGTGTGATGTACACGGGTTGTTGTATGGCTCTCACAGAATTACATCTTAAAATATGTGGCGTTCATGGCTCTCTCAGCCGAAAAGTTTCCCAACCCCTGACCTAGACTGTCTCTTTGTACAAGCTCATGAAGGTAGTACTATATAATGCAAGAAAAATAAATGTCTGACCATTTTCAGAAATAGAGAAAAAAAACTTATTTTTTAATCATTCATTTCTTAACATGGGATAAAAAAATTGGAAAAAGATTGAAATCTTATAATTCCACTTTTAATTTATTTTACAGGAGAAAACAACACCTCATCTGCCTCACACAACACACTCTTCTGCAATTTAATAAACTGTGTAGTTAGTGCAGAGTCTGGAAGATAAATCAGATTCTTAAGTTCCTGTTGAGTGTTTTCAGTTAAACTACCATTATCTTGTGAAAAGTCAGTTGATTTTGCCTTGACTCCAAATAAATAATACATTGTAATGATCTAACTGATAAAGAGGTTCTTCAGTGTTAATCAGAACTTTCCCTCACTAGCCTCCTCAGTAATTTATCCTTTTTTGCCAAGTGCATTTAAATATTCTGTCCTGAGCCAGTTTACTTAGGGAATACACCATAGTGGAAAGTTGAACTAAGTATTATTTATGAAATGTGTAATAATGCTGTAAAAGACTATCTCAAATCAATGTGACATTAATTAAAATTCATGATTCAATATATTTTTTCTGTAGGAATTCTGATTAACCCTTAATACAATTTTGAAACTTGTAGTAGTTAATCTGGATTTGATACACATCTTTATCTTTTCCCTTTGTTCACCTGTTGAAAACTTTTAGGATTTATAAAAACTGTAGAAAAAGTCATGGGTTTCTACCTCTACTGTTTACCTGCAATTAATGAAGATAGTGTCCCTGTACACAACTGCAATTGATTCTCTGCCTGAGGGATGTTTCTAGAACTTTAAATCTTACTTTTTTTTTTTTTTTTAATTTTTCTGAAATGAGAAGCAGGGAGGCAGAGAGACAGGCTCCTGCGTGCATGAAACCAGGATCCACCCAGCATGTCCACTAGGGGGTGATGCTCTGCCCATGTGGGGCATTGTTCCGTTTCAACCAGAGCCATTCTAGCACTTGAGGTGGAGGCCATGGAGCCATCCTCAATGCCCAGGCCAACTTTTGCTCCAATGGAGCCTAGGTTGCAGGAGGGAAAGAGAGAGATAGAGAGAAAGGAGAGTGGAAGGGCGGAGAAGCAGATGGACACATCTCCTGAGTGCCCTGACTAGGAATCGAATCCGGGACATCCACATGTCAGGCTGATACTCTATAACTGAGCCAACTGGCCAAGGCCTAAATTTTGTTTTTAAAAAAATCAGAGGTTAGGCACACAACTCAATCAACAGTTCATATGTTATAAAAATGTTTACCTGAAACATATGTACTCTTATTGATCAATGTCCCCCCATTAATTTTAATTTCTAAAAATAGAGGTAAAATAGAATTAATTCCTCCAGAGATTACTCTTAACTACTGAAAGACAAGAGCTAACTATCTTAGATTTCCTATCTTCTGGTCAGACAATTCTTAGGCAATAGAAGATAAAATATCTCACTCAATACATATTTTATTGTCTTTTTTCCACTCTCTCATGTTTCTTATTACCTCTCTTATTCTCCCTGGTGTTACTTCCCAAGACCCTTTCACAAAGTTTGTTTTCAGAAGAACTTAATATTGGTGAACAAAATCCTTTATTTTTCATTATTTAAATTATAAAAATGAATCTCCATCATTGCTCAACTTGTAATCATACATCTCATAACCTGTTGGTAGAGTGATAAATATGATTTACATAAAACAATGGATGTAAAATGGTTAAATACATATTTCTACTTCATAGAAATTTAAAATGTACAATTTACTTTGTAATATGTAGTGGAATAGTTCTGGCCTGAATATGGAAGACGTGAAAAATTTGGTGTTTTAAGTACAAGAGGTGTCATTGCAATAGACTGATGATAAGTGGCCTAAGTTTCTGGCTTGAGATTCTTCAAAGATGTGTATGTGTTTGCATCTCAACTGCAATAGCTTTTCTATGAAAATATTTTAATAGTTTATTTCTTTTATCTCCTTATTAAAATATCTTTATATAAGAGTTTGTGATACTAGTTTGACATGACTGTACCTCAGTTAAACAATAAACTTTGTATACGTAAATATTAGAAATTCTATCCCAGCAAGAAAAAAAATAGAAAAATACATAGTTCAGTATTTTCTCCTATTGAAAACATCAGGATGTTTAAGTATTAGAAATTAAATATGAGCACTTATTCATGACATAAGAAACAAAATGGTCTCCAACTCATTTTTGAAGCCACTACATACTAAAACAAATAAAAACCCAACAGGAAAAACTACATTCTTTATAAATATAGAAATTCTTAATAACAGTATAACTTTAACTTAATATATTTATGTGTATATATATGTATATATGTATTTTATACATAAGAGTATATCCAGAATAATTAAACCTAGTTTATCTACTAAAATCTAACAAAGCATGATAATCTCATTTACAAAATTATAAATTTAAAAAAGATAGTGCATACTATAAATGAGAACTATGCATAAATAGATATATACAGTTACTTAAGCACACTTGGAAACTATTACACACCTAAATGTGTTTGTGTTTATATATGATAATATTTTAAAACTATTTGTTTCTACTTATAAAAGTTCTTGCAGGAGAATGTTTCATTCCAATCTGTGTCTTTCTCAGGTTTTGACACTCTTTTTATATCTTCAACATTCATGCTCTCCATCTTTCTGAACTAGAAGCCACTCTTTAATTTTAGGAACCTTACAATGTAGCAAAACATTATACTTCCTTGTCCAATTACCTTTATTTATAGGCATTAGCATTTTCTTTTGATGTGTATACCTCCATTCAGTGCATGGCAAAAGCTGGCTCCTCTTAACTCCCTAGGAAAGTCTTCCTGTTTGCTTAGGGCTAAATCCAACAAAGAACCTCTAACTTTTCTTTAAGCTGTATTATTTCTCTGTGTCTGTTTTCCACTAAATTTAAAATCAAACATTGCCTGGAATATAATATATATTGCACAAGTATGTTGTACAATATGTTGCACAATACTTGTTTAAGTAAAGGAGATTAAAATTCTGAGGTGATGCAAAGGAAGAGTCAATTCCTACTTGAGTCTGAGCTAAAAGCAGCCTTTCTTTTGAGCAAATTCGACATGATTCTCCTGTGTAAGGCTAACATTTCTCCATCTCCAGTACGGCTGTGTGTTTGGTCAATCAACCTCTACACTGAGCAGCAAAAATTCACTATACATTCTTTCAATTAGAAAAAATGGAGGCTCTCTGTCAAGAACCAGCACTGCTAGTAATTCCAGGTCCTGAGTGGAAACGGCGCGAAATTAAGAAAATACACTTAAAAAATAAAAGGATGGGTTCGGGAGGGCTCTGCAAAGCTGATAGCAAAAACAGAGAGTGCTCATAAACTGCATCTTGCTTTATTTATAGGACAAAGTGGGCCATTAGCCCATGAGATCTCTGATCACATTTCCAAGGCAACCCAAGAATTTTACCAAGTGCAGAAAACCCCCACCATACATAACATCTTAACTTCACACAAAGAAGAATCTTGCCTCCAGTCTTTCCGGGGGACATGGGGGGTAGGATGAATACAAACAATCGAGTATCACAGCTAACATGGAGGTGTGGGGAAGGGTTTAGCTCAGGGGTCCCCAAACTACTGCCCGTGGGCCGCATGCGGCCCCCTGAGGCCGTTTATCCGGCCCCCCGCCACACTTCCGGAAGGGGCACCTCTTTCATTGGTGGTCAGTGAGAGGAGCATAGTTCCCATTGAAATACGGGTCAGTTTGTTGATTTAAATTTACTTGTTCTTTATTTTAAATATTGTATTTGTTCCCGTTTTGTTTTTTTACTTTAAAATAAGATATGTGCATTGTGCACAGAAATTTGTTCATAGTTTTTTTTATAGTCCGGCCCTCCAATGGTCTGAGGGACAGTGAACTGGGCCCTGTGTAAAAAGTTTGGGGACCCCTGGTTTAGCTTTTTGCAACTTAATCAGGTAAGTGAGGTGGGGGTTGGGCAGACTGTCAGATTACAGCCAGTTCTTCACACCTCTGTCTCCCAGAAGTTTAAACTGCAAAAACCCTGTTAGTTTTTGGTCCCCAACAGCTCTCTGAGGTATATCTGAACACAACTGTGGTTCAATGAGATGATTTTTCTTTATTTAATAGTGGAACTTTGCCAAATGTTAGAGGAGTTAGCGTGATATTATAATATCAAATTATAAGGATTATTTTCAATTCATTCAGCAAACATGTATTTTATATGTACTCAGTATTTTAATATCATTATCTCATTTAGTACTTAAGCTACAACCTTGTGTTTATTTAACAGAAAAATACCTTTTGCATCATTCAGAAATTTAGAGTCTAGTAGTGGAGACAGACAAATAATGGGGTGCAATATTATATAACTGTTACAATAAGAGGGGGAAATGCTAGCTTTAGGGGAAATACAAAAAGGTTTTCTTAGCCCATTTTGGGTGAATGGAGAGACAGGAATAGCTTTCTTAAAGAATAGCTCATGATCCATTGATTAGATACACTTAATATTTAGCTAGTTAGGTGACTGATATGAGGAGAGAATGGAGTAGCTGAGATAGGATAGGACTTGCTAGTGAAATAATGTCAAAGATAGAAATGCTAGATACTAAAGTGGTAAGGATAGGTTTTAATCAGTAATGCACTGCTGTATGTAATACAAAGAATCTGGAGTGAATTGACCTCAAATTTTATTTGTACTGGGTTAACCTGGTAAATTAAAGGAAGAATGAAGAAATATTGGGTAGGTAGGGAGGCTCAATAAAATGAGAGAAGTAAAAAATAGCAACTATAAAACACTTGAGAGGGTACACGTGAAACCTGTCTGTGTTTGTAAACTGGGACCTATGCGAGTTATGCTTTTAATGTCCCACTGAGACTGAGAGACAGGGACCCAATTGTCAGATGTTGACTGCAATGAACAACACATATCTGGCACACTGAGTTTCCCCGGGGCAAGCACTTTGGGCCTAGAGTCCTCTTAATGACACAGCCTTGAGCTGTTAGAAACAACTCTAGTGTTCTGGTCAAGTTTTTGTGGGCCACTTTTGAGAAGTAATCAGGAAAAGAGCTCAGAGGAGAATGGCAAGAGGTAAGAAAGACAAAATCTTTCCAAGAGTATTGCGTATACACAACAAAATGGTAGAAAAAAAGTGTTTTCAATATGGAGAAAGTAGTTTTCTTAGACCTGATATACTAATTTTTGATACAGTGGCAAATTAAGAATTTTTTTTATTACAGGGACAGAGAGAGAGAGAGTCAGAGAGAGGGATAGATAGGAACAGACAGACAGGAACAGAGAGAGATGAGAAGCATTAATTGTCAGTTTCTCGTTGCGACACCTTAGTTGTTCATTGATTGCTTTCTCATATGTGCCTTGACCAGGGGGCTACAGCAGACTGAGTAACCCCTTGCTCGAGCCAGCGACATTGGGTCCAAGCTGGTGAGCTTTTTGCTCAAGCCAGATGAGCCCACACTCAAGCTGGCGACCTCGGGGTCTTGAACTTGGGTCCTCCTCATCCCAGTCCGACACTCCATCCACTGTGCCACCGCCTGGTCAGGCTAATTAAGAAATCTTAATAAATGAACACAGCAGAGGTTAATTTCCCATACACACCAAGTCAGCTGTGTGTCCCACTGTTGTTGGTAGCTATTGCCTTCCAAGTGGTGGCTGAGAGATATGATGGCTCTACCTTGTTGCCAGTGGCTTCCAGGTTGCTGATGTTGGGAAAAGAGAACAGGAGGAACATATCTACCTATTCAGGGCATATTTATTGCCTAAACTCAGGAATCACCATTGTTATTTCTACTCATAGTTTTTTCAGCCAGAACTAACTCCATTGTAAGTGAGAAAAATCCAGTTTGAACCAGATTACATGGAAAATGAGGACAAAATTGAAAAAAAATAGCATATTTTTTAAAAGAGAAAAAAATTAAGCATGCAAGCCTTGGAAAAGGAATAAACCAAACATATATCTGAACATGTCCCCAGCAGGAATTTGTAGAACTTCTCTGACATAGACACCCCCAAGAAGCTGAGAGGTGGGTCGTCATTAGCAGGCAACAAAAGGTGATGCAGCAGGACATCCGGGGATTAGCATCAGCTAAAATCATGAGAGAACTGAATCAACAGGAAAATACTAAAAAGCCTTGAGGAGCAATTATCTCCGATTTTCTGGGCCAAAAAGGAGATATATTTTTATCAGCATAAGCACAGACCAGTTGTATCCCTTTGCAATGATGTAAATTGAACTTCCTAAATCTAGACATAATCCCAATACATGGGGCAAGTGGACCAGTTCCTTGAACTGATTAAATGTTAAATTGAAATGACTAATAAGTCAGTGGAATTGAGCTAATTTGGCTGAGAACATCCAGTTTAACATTTTAGCTTCATACAGACAAAAGCTCAGAGTCAGACTTTTAAATCAGTGCCAGGATAAAGAACTTTATGAAGACTTGTAATATTATCCTTTTTACATATTTTTCTAATTTGCACTAAAAAGCAGAAATCACATTGAATATACTGAATTTTAAAAGGTGCTTTGAAAAAATAAGATTCATAGCTTATTAATAACAAAAAGAGGTAAAGAGAAATTGACATAAAGCTCTGGATTAAGACTCTAAAATCAAATTGTTACATGTGGAATATAGGTTTTGTATATGAAAGATGGATGTAGATAATAGTTGACAGAAAGCTTTAACTTTATATGATCAGAATTTATCAATAATATGTATATATGTACCATTACATATGCATTATATATAATGTAGACTGAGAAGTGATTCCAGTTCATTACTTTATGCTGCTCAAGTTAAACCTAATGTATTTGATGTAGTCAGTTTCCCCCATTTAACAGCTCAGTGGGTAGAGTAGTTGCAAACTAATTGGGACTTCTTTTGATTGTTCTGAAAACAAATCTGTAGAATGGAGTAATTAATGGCTGAATAAACTGGTCTTTAAGATTCTTTCTACCCTCAAACTCCTGTGATTTCTTTAAAGTGTTTTGTTGTTTGTGTACCTTTTTTGTGTGGGGCAGAGACAGAGAGAGAGTGAGGGACAGATAGGAAGGGAGAGAGATGAGAAACATCAATTCTTCATTGCGGCTTCTTAGTTGTTCATTGATTGATTTCTCATATGTGCCTTGACCAGGGGGCTACAGCAGACCAAGTGACCCCTGGCTTGAGCCAGTGACCTTGAGCTCAAGCTGGTGAGCTTTTGCTCAAACCAGATGAGCCTGCGCTCAAGCTGGCGACCTCAGGGTCTCAAATCTAGGTCCTCCACATCCCATTCCGACGCTCTATCCACTGCACCACTGCCTGGTCAGGCTGTGTACCTTTTTAAAGGACATTCATAATCAGTTATTGAACTTAAGTATTAAATTGCCCTCATAATTGTCCAACATATCCAAAACTAAGGCTTTAGGCAGCAATGAATTTGCATTTAGAAAGAATTAGGAAATTAGAATGGTGGCTTTCTTGTTCAGACACCTTTTTATCAGTGTACCAGTATTTTTATTTTCAATATATAATGAGAATAGAGATATGCAATTATCTTTATTTCCAATTTTGTTGAAAAAAATTGATTTTGTTAAAGTTATTATTATTATTATTATTATATTATTATTATAATTGCAGTTTACAAATCTGTTTAATTTGATTGAACCTAAGGTTTCTCAAATTACTTGGCCACCAATTCTTTACTTGGTTGTATCTATCAATGTCCAATGAACTAGTGTATCCTGGACAGACTTTGGGGAAAGTTGCGTGAAGAAGTACATCTGTTATTCACTCCAGAGCCAGACAGGGTTCCTGGATGACCTGTTTGCCCATGGCTGGAGCTCCGTACACCCCTAGCCCTGCTGAACTCCCAGAACTAGAAATGGATGCGGAAGGCAATCTGGGATGATGGAGCAGGACTTAGTTCTAGGGAACTAACTCTTCCTACATGCTGGCCCAGGGCTGAAGCTAGAGCTGGGGGCCTCAGGCAAGGCCCTTTGGCTCCTGAGATCTCCAACTGCTTTGATGCTGAAGAGGGGAAGAACGTGCTTCAAGGATCTTACGAAGCAGGTGTATCTGAAAGCATTTAATTAAAATGCTCTATGCAAGGGAAGGTTATTATTATAGCTCCCAGCTGACCTGAAACTTTGTGAGGAGAACGTCAGAGCTGAACAGGCCTGCTGAGGTGAGTTACTCCAGCCTCCCCTTCACACTGGTAGGGGAGCAGGGTGTCAGGTCCTAGCAGCCTGGGGTTAGGGGTGATAGAAGGAGTTAAGGTGCGGGGAGGCATAAAAGAGAGACCGGAAGTGGGTGGGGGCCATATAGAGGAAGGAGGAGAAGGACCATCATAGTTCTGATTTTCCCAGAAGCCGGGGAGAAGGAAAAAACACAAGACCTGGATGACAGAGGAGGTCCTGGTCCTGGTCCTGGCTTTGTGAGCTCCACCTAGGTAGGTTTCCTCATCTGTACAGAGATGAGGTTCCAGCTTTGGCTGTGGAGTGGGCTCACACCCGCCAGGTGGCCCCCGTGCCCACGTGGCACTGAGACTGTGGAGTCCAGAAGGCTGAGGAGTGAGCTTTGCCTGGTCAAGGAAGGGGAGCTCTGGCCATAAACACCTGGTCGACCAGGTTCTGGGATCAGGAGCAGTGGCACATCTGACAACTTGCCCATCTGCTGCCTGGGCTGGGTTGGCCCCCAGTACTGTCAGCCCCAAGGGTCTCCAGTGACCCGTCCCAGCCACTCACCTTCCCCAGTTAATTCTTAGGGTTTGGCCCACTTCCTCCCCTCCCTCAGTTCCTAGTCTGCCCTTCAGACAACCCTAGAATGAGACTATGTGGTGACGTAAGAGTCATTTGTTCTGTTCCCCCATCATTTATCGTAACAGTAAACTGTGGCTCAGAGAAGGTCAGGGCAGAAGTGGGGGCATTCAGGGGTAGGCTGATGAGCTGGCAGAAAAGCTGACAAATTAGGACCAGCTTTGCTCTTCTCCCCTTGGGAAAAGCCTTTACATTCCCTGATTTGAAGGGTGAGGGGAGGAAAAGACTCCCCCTTGCTTGCTTCCTGGGCCAACTCAATAGAAGGCCTCTTGGGGCCCCTAACGCCCCCTGGGTGATTCCATGTGGCCCAAGTCCCTGGAGCTCACTGGGCACACACCCTTGCTCCCATCTCACTCCTGCCCTCATCCCCTCCTGGGAACAGAACAAGAGGCTCCTGCTGTCTTCTCTGGAAAGTCCTGGAGAGGGAGGTGTGACCACAGGTGTCATGGTTGTCTGGACCTGGAGCCTATGTGGCCAGGAAGGAGACCTCAGTGGGGGTGACTGAGGCCAGAGGGAAGGCAGGGGAGGCATCAGCCCCAAGGACCTGGTTCAGCAGCTCCTCCTTCTCTTGCTGGAGCTGTGCCTTAACTGTGACTCCTCCAGGGCCTCATGGGGGAGAAGCAGGTCCTCCAAGAGCTGCCTTGACACAGTTGTCTGGTTGCAGCCTCGGATGTGGAGGTCCTCATTCTCCTGTTGGAGTGTGCTGATCTTTTCCTCCAACATCAGGTTTTTTTCTTTCACTGTCTCCATGAGGATCAGCCGCTTGTCCAGCTCCTGAATACTCTTCATCTCAATGACAAAGTGCATACTCTCCAGCTCCTGCTCCCAGAACTGACTGGGGCTCCCATAATCCTGATGTGCTTCTTATAGTCTCAGCTCAGAATGGACTCCTCCACCCTGTTCATCTTGACCTGGAAGACCTCCAGCTGTGAGGTCAGTCTACCTATGGTCTCCTGCAAGGCGGCCTTGGCCTCCTGGACTGAGTGAGTTAGGGCTTCTTTCTCTCTCTCATGCAAGGCCTGGAGGACTTGCCCAGCTGCCTCATGTTCTCCATCCAGGACTCTTCGTTGCTCATCCAGTTTCTCTTGAAGCTCCAACTCCCTCTCCTTCTGCACCTGCCAGGCCCATTTCTTCTTGTCCTCCTTATGCTGCTGGAGAATTCTGGTTATTTCCTTCTGGTGCTGCTCAACCTCCTCAGATGCACAAAGCTGGGTAATGGTGGCTCTGTCCCCTTTAAGGGGACTTAGTTGCTGGGGCTCTGGTCTAGGTCTCATCTCGTTCTTGGAGTCTCTTTTGGGGGGGGGGGGTTGCAGCAGCTCAGCCTGCTATGTCCACAGCCCATCCTCTTCTGGGGGCTCCCGGACGCCGCCTGCCAATTCCAGGGCCCCCAGATAACCGTGCCGTCCGGGCCCCGCGGCCGGCTCCGTGCCTGCTGGCCACGGCTGTGGGCAAGACCCCCAAAGTAATTATTTTTTATTAATTATAACCTCCATAGTGGCTTTAGGGATACCTAACATTTAGTTTATCGCAATGTTATAAACTAAGAACAAACCAGTGTATCCAAAACTTGTAATCATTTAATTTGTACAGTAAATACTGGCTCTATATTTGTATGGAAAATAGAATTCAAAACATTAACTATTTATTGTGGAACTTCATACCTTATTATGTGAGTTTTAATTTTAGATTAAGCAAAGATTGATTTATATTATACCTGCAAGTTAATGTGGAGCACAAATTTTAGTAAAATTTACTAAATCTTATAGTACTCTCAATATATGTGATAAAGTATATTATCGAACTTGGTTGGCCAGGGCAAGTTAACAGAATAATGCAAAAGGTGAAAAAAAAAATTTATGATATTTACCTACACATTTATCAATCAATGAATCAATTCAATTGTTAATGTAGTGAGCACTCAACATCAACTGCTTGTTAAAATTTGGATATACCAACATGGATAAATCACAAGTTCCACCATCCCATGATGGAGGCAAGGACTCAAGTACTACAGCTGCAAGCCAGGGAAGGCCAAGGAATTCTGGTAAGTCACCAGGAAGAGACAAGGCAGGATTCTTCCCTCCAGGTTTTTGATGGATAATACTTCTATATAAATTTTAGAATCAGAATAAAATTCCAAGGGGAGCACTGAGAATGTGTAATTGCATTTAAAACGTACCTATATTCTTATACTATTAAATGTTTTGAACATATCTCTGATCTTATTTAGATCTTTACTGTGTCGTTGCTTTGCTAAAGTTGCAAATAACAGAAAGATTCTGAACTATTTGAAGCAGAGCATGATTTAATTGTTTACAAAATGTGGGACAAGTTAGGTGAAAAGTGTTTAGGCTAGACCTCCAGGAATGGCTCTTTGAACCAAATTATTTACTGACTTTGCCAAGGAAGTTCTACCCTTGCCATAATCAAAAACTTGGCACTGAAAGAGTCAACAGTCCCAGCCGCTGTCTTTATGATCACCCACATTAGCCATTTTACCTGGAATAGGAAGGTGCCACCACCAATGTTGGCTTCAGAACACTGGCTCACTGCCATTCAAAGATCAGAAAGCTGTTTCTAGAATTATTGGCTGCAGAACCACACTGGGCCAAATAGAGATGTAAAATAAAAAATAAATGCCTTGCATGTTGCCAATTTCCTAGTGTAACTTGGTTGCAAATTCAAGTCCAACTTCAGATGGGTACCCTTGATTGGCAGAACAGAATTTTTTTCTAGGGCCCAAATTACAAAGAAATATGGCAAGTATGCTTTTCAGTTTTTTCCCCTGGTGCCATCTAATAGCACACGCTTGGAAGTTAAAAAAGATGGTGATAGACCTAATTTACCTTTTTGTCACTCTGTCTAAACCTTTTATAATTATCTCTATATATGTCTCAAATATCTTAGTTTTCTTCTGATTTTTTTTTCTGTTAGAAAATTAAACAAATTAAAATATCTTCTGTTTGTAATTTATTTCTATAATGATTTAATATCCAGAAAATCACATAACTTAATCTAACTGTGTAACTTATATTGGAATATTTATATATAGGTAAATATTTTATCTACAAATAATTACATTTTCTACTTTTTTTTTTTTTTTTTTTACAATTTATTACTTATGTATTTCTTTACTTGAGTTCTTTTTTTGCACTGGTTCGTGATTAAGGCATAAAATTAAGACTATATATTAAGTGCTGCTTTTTGAGCTAGTAAACTTGAGAGGGTCTCAAATGGCATAACTACAATTCCCCTCCACACTCCGCTCCCAGGGGTAGCCTCCCCTAGGCACTCCACACTCCGCTCCTAGGGATAGCGTCCCCTAGGCACTCCACACTCCGCTCACAGGCCAGGGGTAGCCTCCCCTAGGCACTCCACACTCCGCTCCCAGGCCAGGGGTAGCCTCCCCTAGGCACTCCACACTCCGCTCCCAGGGGTAGCGTCCCCCAGGCACTCCACACTCCGCTCCCAGGGGTAGCGTCCCCCAGGCACTCCACACTCCGCTCCCAGGGGTAGCGTCCCCCAGGCACTCCACACTCCGCTCCCAGGGGTAGACTCCCCTAGGCACTCCACACTCCGCTCCCAGGGATAGCCTCCCCTAGGCACTCCACACTCCGCTCCCAGGGGTAGACTCCCCTAGGCACTCCACACTCCGCTCCCAGGGGTAGACTCCCCTAGGCACTCCACACTCCGCTCCCAGGGGTAGACTCCCCTAGGCACTCCACACTCCGCTCCCAGGGGTAGACTCCCCTAGGCACTCCACACTCCGCTCCCAGGGGTAGACTCCCCTAGGCACTCCACACTCCGCTCCCAGGGGTAGCCTCCCCTAGGCACTCCACACTCCGCTCCCAGGGGTAGCCTCCCCTAGGCACTCCACACTCCGCTCCCAGGGGTAGCCTCCCCTAGGCACTCCACACTCCGCTCCCAGGGGTAGCGTCCCCTAGACACACACTCCTTGTCAACAAGAAGGGACAGTTCTTGCTCAGCCCGTGATAGTGAATTTCGGTTTCTTGCTAGCCTGTAGAATTATTCAAACAAGACAATTTCATCCTCTCTTAGGAACTAGACTGTACCTCCTTTTGACACTAAAAAGCTTGTCTCCATTCCTCCTGGTGTTTGATATGTTCCTGAGTGCCAAATGCATAGAGCTCTGTGTGTGTAGTGTCCTCTTTCCCACATACTATGAGTATATGTGACTAATCAATTTCTGTCAATATCTTTTTTTTTTTTAATTTTTATTAATGTTAATGGGATGACATTAATAATTCAGGGTACATATATTCAAAGAAAACATGTCTAGGTTATCTTGTCATTAAATTATGTTGCATACCCCTCACCCAGAGTCAGATTGTCCTCGTCACCCTCTATCTAGTTTTCTCTGTGCCCCTCCCCCTCCCCCTAACTCTCTCCCTCCCTCCCTCCTGCGTCCTCCCTCCCCCCACCCCTGGTAACCACTACACTCTTGTCCATGTCTCTTAGTCTCGTTTTTATGTTCCACCAATGTATGGAATCATGTAGAACTACCTTATGACCCAGCAATCCCTCTACTGGGTATATACCCCAAAACTTCAGAATCATTGATACGTAAAGACACATGTAGCCCCATGTTCATTGCAGCACTGTTCACAGTGGCCAAGACATGGAAACAACCAAAAAGCCCTTCAATAGAAGACTGGATAAAGAAGATGTGGCACATATACACTATGGAATACTACTCAGCCATAAGAAATAATGACATCAGATCATTTACAGCAAAATGGTGGGATCTTGATAACATTATACGGAGTGAAATAAGTAAATCAGAAAAAAACAAGAACTACATGAATATCTTTTTTTACAGTGTGGGTGTTGTGAGTTTAGCTATTCTCATATTCCTAGGTCAGGAATCCTTCTCTCAATACATGTGAATATGAGATAATTAAAACATAGTTTTACCTCTAATCTAATTTGGAAAAATATTTAGAATGAATGAATGAATGAAGTTCTTTTAATAAATCAACTTTCCATTTGAGCGCCCTTTTTTTCTAATCTTATTAATTTATTTTGTATTATTCATACTTTACTTGAATTTATGCTTATTCCTTTTACTTCTTAATTTGTATATATATCTTTCATTTTTAATATTTCTCATTTTCTAATCTAAGAATCAAAGCTGTAAATTTTATCACATCTCACAAGTTTAAGTGATTTCATTATTGTTCAGTTTTAAGCATTTTTAACTTTCCATTTTTGTAACTTTTTTGGATCATAAGTTATATAAATATATATGGGCCCTGGCAAGTGGCTCAGTAGATAGGGCATCAGCCTAGCTTATGGGTGTCCCAGGTTTGATTACCAGTCAGGGCACATAGGAGAAGAGACCATCTGCTTCTCTCCTCCTCCCTCTCCCACTTCTCTTCCTCTTCTTTTCCCATAGCTAGTGGCTCAATTAGTTAAAGCGTGGGCCCCACGCACCGAAGATAAGTGGCTGGTCCAAGCCTGACAGCCTCAGGTGCTAAAAATAGCTCAGTACTCAAGCATTGGTCCAAAATGGGGTTGCCAGGTAGATCCCAGTCAAATGCAGGAGTCTGTCTCACTAGCTCCCTTTCTCTCACCTCAAATATATCTCACACTATGTGTGTGTGTGTGTGTGTGTGTGTGTGTGTGGCTTTTATACCTTCTTTGATATTTAAATCAATAGAAATTCTACTCTAATCAGAAAACATTGTATTTATAATAATTAATCTTTGAAATATGCTGAGACTTGCTTTAAGGCTTTGTGAGTGGTTAACTGTTATTGTTTCATGTGACCTTTAAAAGATAATATGTTGGCCTGACCTGTGGTGGCGCAGTGGGATAAAGCGTCGACCTGGAACACTGAGGTCACCGGTTCGAAACCTTGGGCTTAGATGGTCAAGGCACATATGGGAGTTGATGCTTCCTGCTCCTCCCCCTTCTCTCTCTCTCTCTGTCTCTCTCTCTCACTCCTCTCTCTCTAAAAAAAATCAATAAATAAAATATTTAAAAAAATAAATAAATAAAAGATAATATGTTTCTTCCAATTGTATATAGATTCCATATTTGTCTCTTAAATCACATACTAATTATGTTATTTAAATATTTTATATATTTGCTACTTTATTCTTCTTCAACTGAGAGACATGTTGCATTCTCTTAATGTGATATATAAAATTTTCCTTATAATTCTACCCATTTACCCCATATATCATGAGATTATAGTATTAGCTAAACTTGAAGAATTATTATATCTACCTGGATAACTAAACTGTAATTACTACACTCATATCTATTTCTAAAGACAGCGTACAGTTTCATGTAGAACTATTACTTTATTTTGATGAAGATGCCTGATTTATATTTTTAAAATATTTTTCTTTCAACATTTTCTTGTTTATAAATTATACATTCTTCTCTTTAAACAGCATAATTCTTATGGACATTTGTTTTATTTCAAACTAATGTTTTATTTCTTCCAACTGATGAATTAAGCACAAACTTCTAATCTTAAAATAAAAAAATGAGGCTTGATTTTCTTATCTATGAAATGAAAGGAATAATCATGCATGAACATCATACACTTAGGAGGGTTCAATAGGTTATACATAATATTATTTATAGTAAATATTTAAATGTTTTTATAATAAGTATATCATACAATTGCTTATAATGTTACATGTTGCCTATGCAAACTATATTTGTTTATATAACAGATTTATTATATATTTTATATTTATATGTAATTACATCTATTTCAAACCCTTGTGTTTTATAAAACAACCTTATTAAGATACAATTCACATACCAAGCAACTCTCCATTTAAAATCTATTGTACAATTAAATAGTTTTTAATACATTCACAATCTGTGGCTGGTTGGCTCAGTGGTAGAGAGTTGGCCCAGCATGTGCATGTATTGGGTTCAATTCCTGGTCAAGGCACACATGAGAAGTAACCATCTGCTTCTCCACCCGTCCCACTCTCCCTTCATACTCTCTGTCTTCTCCTAACCTCAGCCATGGCTCAATTGTTTTGAGCACATCAGCCCCAGGTGCTGAGAATGGCTCTGTGGAACTTCTACCTCAGGTGCTAAAAGTAGCTTGGTTGAAAGCAAGTTATAGGAATATAGCAAGTTATACGAGAACATGGCCCCAGATGGTCAGAGAATTGTGGATCCTTGTGTGAAGTCACATACCGGAGTCTGTCTCTTTATCTCCCCTCATCTCTCTTGGGAAAACAAAAGACATTCACAGAGTTGTACAAACAGCACTATAACCAATTCTATAACATTTAAATCACCCCACAAAGAAACCCAGTGTCAAGAATCAATCACTTCCCATTTCTCTCCAAACTCCCCTGCCCTAGGCAACCAGTAATCCACTTTCTGTACTATAGAATTGACTATTCTGGACCTTTCTTATAAATGGAGTCAGACAATATGCAGTATTTTGTGACTGGTTTCTTTCACTTACATTTTTTTTCAAGGTTTATCCATGTTGTAGTATATATCAGTACATCATACTTTTTATAGCTAAGTGATATTTCATATCATAGCTATACTACAATTTAAAATGTATTCATCAGTTAATGAACATTTGTCTTTTTTCTACTTTTTGACTATTATGAACAATGCTGCCGTAAAAATATTTGCATGGCTTTTTTAAATGTTTATATTATTGATCTTTAGAGAAAGAAAGGGAGAGACAGGAGTGTTTGTTCTTGTATGTGCCGTCACTAGGCGTCAAACCGGCAACCTCTGAGTTTTGGAATGATGCTCTAAACCAACGGAGCTATCTGGCCAGGGATTTGTGTGGCTGCACTAATTTCCCTTAGGTATATACACCTTTGTGGGAAATTTATGAGTTATCTGGTAATTCTATACCTATGTTTCTGAAGAATTTTCATTCTTCTTTCCAAACCAACTGCTCGTTTTGCATTCCCACTGTCCACATACAAGATTTGAGCTGTTTCTACATTCTTGCCAATCCTGTAATTACTTGTCATGTAATTATAGATAGCCTAGAGTATGCAAAATAGTATTTACTTGCAGTTTTGATTTACATTTCTATGATGGCTAATGATATTGAGAATATTTCACAAGTTTATTTGTTATCTGTATATTTCATTCTGAGAATTGTTTATTCAGAATTTTTAAATCATTTTTAATTGGCTTATCTTTTTATTATTGCTTTGAACTTATTCTTTATGTATTCTAGATATAAGTTTCTGATGAGATTTATAATTTGCAATATTTTATCTTTTTCTGTTGTCCTTTTACTTTCTTGATGATATCCTTTGAAGCATAAATACTTGTTTTGGTGAGGTAAAAGTTAGTAATATTTTCTTTTGCCATTTGTGCTTTTAATGTCATATACCGGTAGGCTTTCCCTAATCCAAGATTATAATGATTCATGTCTATATTTTCACTATGTTTATATAGTTTGATATAGTTTTGTAGTTTTATTTCTTACATATAAGTCTATGATACTGTGTATAGTATGAAGAAGGGTCTGTTTTGGATTGAATTGTGTTTTGCAGGAAGTTCGTATATTGAAGTCCTAACACCCCATATTCAAGAATCCAATTTTATTCATAATTAGGGTCATTTTAGATTAATTACTTAAAGTGAGGTCAAACCAAAGTAAAATGGGCCTTAGTCCAATATGACTGGTGTCTGTATGGAGAAAAACCTCATGTAAAGACCTAGACACGCAGGGAGAATGTCAGGTAATAACATAAACAAGAGATTGGACCTCTAAAATGTTAAATAATCATATTATGAATTTTTTAGCTAATGAGGTTTAGAAGAAAATTTCTCAACCTAATAATATATGTATATGTAATACTATAACAGCCACAAAATAAATATATATATATGCAAATCATATATTCAATAGAGTGTTGATATCTGAAATATATAAAGAACTCTTACAGCCCATAATAAAAGACAAATAACCTAATTTCAAAAAGAAAATATTTAAGTGATGCATCTTCAAGTTAAGAAACACTAAATATCCTTTGACATCAACAGAAGGTAAGCAGACACAAGGAAGAGTGTCAGAGAAAGCATGGCCCTGCCAATGCCTCGATCTCAGATTTCTCACTTCCAGAACTGTGAGAGCATACATTTCCATTGTCTAAAGCTAAACAGTTTGTATGCTCTGTTATAGAAGCCCTAGAAACTATTATAGATTTTGGTACTAGGAATTATGATGCTACTGTAACAAAGACCTGAAAATGTGGACGTGGTTTTGTAATGATTTAATGGAAAGAGGCTGGAACAATTTTGAGACACTTAACAGCAAAAACCTAGATTGACTTGAAGAGATTGTTGGTACAAACATGGATATTAAAAGTAATTTTGGCAATGGCACAAAAGAGTGAGGAAACCTTGTAGAATCCATATACCATCAAGAATAGGTTTGCTAGAAATATGAATGTCAATGGTATCTCTAGGGAAGACTCAGACAGAAATGAGAAACCTGTTATTAGAAATTGAAAGAAGGGTTACTCTTATAAAGTGTATATGTAATGGTCAAATTGTATTTAACTGTTTAGTCATGAAAAGTAGACTTTGTTGATATTTAGCTGTGGAGATTTCCAAGCAAAGTGTGAAAATAAAGCGTGTTTTATCTTTGCTGCTTATAGTACAATGTGATAGAAAAGAAATAAAAATGAGAAAGAAACTATTAAGCAGAAGAGAACCATATCATTTATTTCGTCTTCAATTCTTTTCCACAATGTTTTATAGCTTCCTAATGTATATCTTCCTCTTCTTTTGTTAAACTTATTAACTATTTTATTATTTTTGATGGTAGGGTAATAAAATTTTCTTAATTCCACTTTCCGACTGTTCATTGTTATTGTATAAAATTACAATTTATTTTCTGCATGTTTAACTTGCACCCTGAAAACTTGCTGAACTCATTTATTAGCTCTAATAGCACTTTTAGTAGACTCTAAAATTTTTATCTACAAAATTATGCTACCCACAAATAGAAGTAGCTTTGCTTCTTCTTCTTCTTTCATTTAATTTCCATGCCTAATTGCAATCACTTGAACAGTATGTTGAACAGAAATGGTAACAACTGATATTTTTATTTTGTTCCTGATCATAGGGGAAATCATAGTTTTACTCATTAAGTATAATGTTGTTTGCTGATTTTCTGAGGTGTCCTAGAAAAAGAAGGGGAATTTCCATTCTGTTTCTGTTTGTCGAATGATAATAAAGGGATATTGGATTTTGTCTAATACTTTTTCTGCAACTATTAAGATAAGCATTTATTTTTGTACTTTATTCTACTTACATTGTGTATTATATGACTTTATTTTTAAAAGTTCAAACAACTTTGCATTTCTGTAATAAATTCTATTTGTATAATCTTTATTAGGGGTTGCTAAATTCTGTTTTAGAGTATTTTTGTTTCTATATTAGTAAAAGATATTTGGTATAACTTTTAATTCTTGTGATGTCTTTAACTGATTTCAACTAAAAGGCAATATTGGCTACTGATAAGTGTTTTTTGCATTTTTATTTCTTTTGATATTTTTTTAAATGCTTATATTATTGATTTTAAAGAAAGAAAAAGAGAGAGCAGGAAAGAGACAGTAACAATTGTTCCTGTATGTGTTCCAGACCAGATACCGAACTGACTTCAGTGCTTCAGGACAATGAACCGAGCTATTCGGTCAGGACAGAAGATTTTGAGAAGGATTTGTTTTATCTCCTGCTTCAATATTTAGTAGAATTTACAGTAAAGCCATGTGGGCATGGCCTTTTATCTGTGGATTTTAATAATTTTCTAATTGAATCTTTAATTGTTAAAGATCCATTTTGATTTTCTGTTTCCTCTTAAGTCATTTTTCATAGTTAGTATCTTTCTAGAAAATTGCCTACATCATGTAATTTTTGAAATACATTTGTTCATTATATTACCTTATGATTCCTTTCATTTATGGAAGATTAGTAGTGATGTCTTATTTTTCATTCCTACTTTGAGTAATTTATAAATTTCTTTATCTTTTTTTTATTATTCCAGATGAAGGGCTATTAATTTTGTTGATCTTTCAAATAATCTAGTTTTGCTTTTGTTGATTTTTTCATTTTTTATTATCAATTTTATTAATTTATTTTCTTGGCTCTGATAAATTTGCCCAACTCCTCACCCCTTTGGAATGCTTCATTAGCAAAACATAGATTCTCCATTTTCTACATCTCACTGTCTAGATACATATTTTTTTGCTACTGAATGTATAAAATTCTATTTTATATAAGTTATGACACATTCAGTGTTAGTGTTAATTTTCTAATATTTAGTGTTTTTATTTTCTCCTTTTATTTTTAAAAAAGTGTGTTATATTCAAGGAGGTGATATTTTATACCATGTATAATCTGAGTGACCACATATACAATATTTGAATAAACATGTTAATTTTTGGCTTTATAAGGCAAATAAAGCACATTATTACTTTTAGTTTTTTTTTTTTTTTTAATTTATGGACTTTTAGGGAGAGGAGAAGAGAAAGAGAGACAGAAAAAGAAGCAAGACAAACCAATTTATAGTACTTGCTTCCTGTAAGTGCCTTGACCAGGCAAGCGCAGGGTTTTGAACCGGCGACCTCAGCATTCCAGGTCGACACTTTATCCACTGCACCACCACAGCTCAAGCATAAACACATTATTAATCAGTTGTTTATTAGAAGCACTTTATTTATAGCACTGTTGAAATCAAACCAATAAAAGAGAAGTTTCCTAATAATATACTTCCCATCTCATTGATTTAAATATTTTAATCATTTTTACTAACAAATTTGTCTTGAAGGTTTTACTAACATATTTTTCTTGAAAGTAGACAAAAATTTTAAAAGAAAGCCCAAACTAAAATATGTACATGCACATTAGCAGGTTTTTAAAATCAGATGGCCAGTGACAACTTGATTTTTTATATTAGAACAAGAAAATTTGAGTAAAGATTAAACATACAGATTCACAATCCTCTATTTCTAATAATATAGAAATTATTTATAAAACATTTACACATTTTAAAAGTATGAAAATGAGCTTGAAATCAAGAAAAAAATTCTAAAGTTTCAACAATTTTGTACCCTTGGGTGGAATTTAAAGAGTAGTTGCTCTCCGAGGACAAGAACCAAACACCTACTTTTGTGCTGTAGTTTAGTGCCAAGTAGATGAATTAATGCAAAAGACTAGTAGTGGGATTAAGCCAGTTCACACCAGTTTGGAAGAACCAATATCTAATATCAATATTTTGTTGAGTTTGGTGAACCAGCTTCTAAAATGGCACTTGTAATGTGAAAATCACAATTTATATTCCTTTACTCTTTTTTTTTCTTTTTTCTTTTTTTGGTGACAGAGACAGAGAGAGGGATTGATAGGGACAGGCAGGAAGAGAGAGATGAGAAGCATCAACTCTTTGTTGCGACTCTATAGTCTCCTGAATTGTTCATTGATTGCTTTCTCATATGTGCCTTGACCGGAGAGCTACAGCAGAACGAGTGACTCCTTGCTTAAGCCAGCGAGTTTAGGCTTCAGGCAAGTGACTTTGAGCTCAAGCTAGTGACCGTGGGGTCATGTCTATGATCCTATTTTCAAGATGGTGTGTCCACGCTCAAGCCAGATGAGCCCATGCTCAAGTTGGTTGACTTGGTATTTTAAAGCTGTGTCTTCCTTGTCCCAGTCTAACCCTCTATCCACTGCACCACCACTTGGTCAAGATACATATTTTTACTTTCTTTCTTTCTTTCTTTCTTTCTTTCTTTCTTTCTTTCTTTCTTTCTTTCTTTCTTTCTTTCTTTCTTTCTTTCTTTCTTTCTTTATCTATATTTCTAAAGTGAAGAGTGGGGAGGCAGAGAGACAGACTCCCACATGTGCCTGACCAGATCCACTCAGCATGCCCACTATGGGATTATGTTCTGCCCCTCTGGGGTGTTGCTCCATTGCAACCAGAGTGATTCCGGCACCTGAGGTGGAGGCCATAGAGACATCCTCCGCATCCAGGCCAACTTTGCTACAATGGAGCGTTGGCTGCAGTAGGGGAAGAGAGAGATAGAGAGAATGAAAAGGGGGAAGGGTGGAGAAGCAGATGGGTGATTCTCCTGTGTGCCCTGACCAGGAATTGAACCCAGGACTTCCACATGCCAGTCCGATGTTCTCCCACTGAGCCTACTGGCCAGGGCCTAGGGCCTTTACTCTTCTTTAATGTTCTTCTGCATAACAATGTATTGTAAACACTCATGGTAATGTTCATTATGTCCATATGTGAAAAAAATTGCAAGTGAGGATGCCAATCAAGGAGCAATATGGAATATCTTAAATACCATATTTTTCACTTCATAAGATGTACTTCCCCCCAAAAAAATGCCAGAGTCTTATGGAACAAAAATGCATTTTGTTTTTGTTTTGTTTTTTACAGAGACAGAGAAAGAGTCAGAGAGAGGGATAGATAGGGATAGGCAGACAGGAACAGAGAGATGAGAAGCATCAATCATTAGTTTTTCATTGTGCATTGTGACACCTTAGTTGTTCAGTGATTGCTTTCTCATATGTGCCTTGACCACGGGCCTTCAGCAGACTGAGTAACCCCTTGCTCGAGCCAGCGACCTTGAGTCCGAGCTGGTGAGCTTTTTGCTCAAACCAGATGAGCCCGCACTTAAGCTGGCAACCTCGTGGTCTCAAACCTGGGTCCTTGGCATCCCAGTCTAATGCTCTATCCACTGCGCAACCACCTGGTCAAGCAAAAAATGCAGTATTTTATTAAATATTTTAATACATCATTTGGTTCAGAATTTTTTTTTTTTTCCTTCTTAAAACCCTAGGTGTATCTTATGGCCAGGTGCATTTTATAGAGTGAAAAATACAGTAAGTTTTATTGTTTTTTGTCAGATATTATTTAAGATGTTTTCATTGATATTTTAAAACTCTTATGACATAATCTAGGTTTGTGTACCACTTTTATTGTTCTTTTTTAAGTATTAAATGAATGAAATAATAAAGTACCTTTTGTTTTATCTTGTTTTATACTTAAAACAGTCATTAGGGCAGAGAGCCTGTTGTTAAATTAATGGAATCCCACCACTGCAAAAGACCCTTTGTACAGCAAGGAGCTAAAATTATCTGAATCTAAGAATAAGTAAAGTGCTACTCTCATTAGTGAAAAAAGTAAAAAACAGATAAATAATTATCTGAATTATTGATTGAAATGAGCCCCTTGCCCTAATACATGGGCTTAATAGTAACCAAATAACTAAGATTAGAAACTCTTGTTTGGAAATAGGTTTTGAAAAAAAAGCAGATAATAGAGAAACATTTCATGAATTATTCATCTCTAACAAAGCCTTTAAACATGCATTTGGCATGAGGGACAAATCAATGGGTCAGAAAAAAGATCAGAAGGACAATCCTGCACATTTATGTTACTTTGTGACAAAAGTGATCATTTAGATTAATACATAATAATATATTAATATGAATACACAATTAACAATATAGCATATCACAGAGGGAGGGAGAAGGGAGTTGGGGGAGGGGAAAAAGGGTGTATAAATAGAAACACGGGGATGGGGGTGAGGGTGTTATATTCAATGGAACCTGAATCCGTGTAAACACAATAAATAAAAATAAATAAATATTAAGAAAACAATATAACTATTAATATGTGGAATTTTATTTTAAAAGGAGAAAGAACTCAACTACACTATTCCAAGCATAAATACCAAATGAGTGTGTTTAAATAAATAAAAGTTGATTAAAGGAATATTTATTTACAAGTTCAAATTAAATCTAACATAGGAAACTATTTTGGTTTCATGACAGAACCTGTTTTGCTTTATAATACATGAAGAAAAAAAATGGGCCATGTCTTTCTGATCAACATCCCCCTCAAAAAAAAATACATGAAGAAAATTATTAAAAGGAAAATTTAATAATTATTCAGTTAACATTGATTAAACTCATACTAAGAGATAGTCACGGAACTAGATACTGATGATTAACTGTAGGAATACATAGACCAAGTACCAGCCTTCATACTTACATAATATTAAGGGAGAAGCAAAAGATAAATTACCATGCTACAAAATAACTTCTTCATGGCAAAGGGTATTAAAAACAAAATTTGTAAAAACTTATACTCAAAAATGTGTAATTGAATTAAAGAAATCTGAAAAATAAAATACATTTTGTATTCTTTAATGATTTGATACAATAAAGTAACCTATACATAATAAATATATAATAAAATTATAAAATAAAAATGATAAAAATTTTTTTCATTCAACTTGGCAAATATTAAGATTTAGGTAACAGCCCTGGCCGGTTGGCTCAGCCGTAGAGCGTCGGCCTGGTGTGCAGGGGGACCCGGGTTCGATTCCCGGCCAGGGCACATAGGAGAAGAGCCCATTTGCTTCTCCACCCCCCACCCCCCTCCTTCCTTCTGTCTCTCTCTTCCCCTCCCGCAGCCAAGGCTCCATTGGAGCAAAAATGGCCCGGGCGCTGGGGATGGCTCCTTGGTCTCTGCTCCAGGCACTAGAGTGGCTCTGGTCGCGGCAGAGCGACGCCCCGGAGGGCAGAGCATCGCCCCCTGGTGGGCAGAGCGTCGCCCCTGGTGGGCTTGCCGGGTGGATCCCAGTTGGGCGCATGCGGGAGTCTGTCTGACTGTCTCTTCCCGTTTCCAGCTTCAGAAAAATACAAAAAAAAAAAAAAAAAAAAGATTTAGGTAACAAAGTATTTCAAAAATATTAAAAATAGCATTCTCAGATAACAACTTTATAAAGAAAATCTGAAGAATAATTTGGAATATTCAGGTCAAGTTATATAAAATTGACTGTTAAAAAATTTATATATTCAACCAAATACTTTTTTCATTTAAAATTTACATGCATTACAATCAGAATTTCACCTTTGAGTCTACAGTTGTAAATTTTTTAAATTTTTATTAATTTTTAATTTATTGTGTTTACCTGGATTCAAGTGTCTCACTGAATATAACTCCCTCACCCCCCACCCCTGTGTCCCTTTTTATAATCCCTTGCCCCTCTCTCCCTAACTCCCTCCTCCTTTCTTTCTAAGATTTGCTGTCCTACTATCTATATCTCTGTGTTATGTATATATAATTTCACTAATCCCTTTACCTTCTCTGATTCCATCCTCTCATCCCATCCTCTCATCCCCCTTCCCTCTGACAGCTGTCCCTCTGCTCCTTGTGACCCCCCCTCTGCCTCTATTCCGTTCCTCAGTTCACTTCGTTCATTAGATTCCACATATATCTCTGATTGGCTTATTTCACATAGCATAATAATCTCCAGGTCCATTCATGCAGTCACAAAAGGTAAGATTTCCTTCTTTTTCACAGTTGCAGAATATTTTATTGTATATATGTACCACAGCTTTTTAATCCACTTGTCCACTGACGGACACTTGGGTTGTTTCTGAATCTTGGCTATTGTAAACAATGCTGCAATAATCATGGGGGTGCATTTTTTCTTTTGAATTAGTGTTTTGGGATTCTTAGGATATATTCCTAAAAGTGGGATAGTTGGGTCAAAAGGCAGTTCTGTTTTTATTTTTTGAGGAAATGCCATACTGTTTTCTACAGTGGCTGCACCAGCCTGCATTCCCACCAGCGGTGCAGGAGGGTTCCCTTTTCTCCACACTCTTGCCAGCATTTATTGTGTGTTGTTTTGTTAATGAGCACCATTCTGACAGGTGTGAGGTGATATCTCATTGTGATTTTATTTTGCATTTCTCTGCTGATTAGTGATGTTGAACATGTTTTCATATGCCCATTGGCCATCTGTATGTCCTCTTTGGAGAAGTGTCTATTCATTTCTTTTGCCTGTTTTTTAATTGGATTGTTTACCTTCCTGGTGTTGAGTTTTACAAGTTCTTTGTAAATTTTGATTATTAACCCCTTATCAGATGTATTGGCAAATATATTCTCCCGATGTGTGGGTTGTCTTTTTATTTTGTTAATGGTGTCTTTTGCTGTGCAAAAGCTTTGTAGTTTGATATAGTCCCATTTCTTCATCCTGTCCTTTCTTTCACTTGCCCACGGAGATAAATTAGCCAAAGTATTGCTACGAGAGGTATTGGAGAGTGTACTGCCTATGTTTTCTTCCAATGTGTTTATGGTTTCACAACTTACATTTAAGTCTTTTATTCATTTTAAGTTTATTTTTGTGAATGGTGTAAGTTGGTGCTCTAGTTTAATATTTTTGCATGTACCTGTCATTTTTTCCACATCATTTATTAAAGAGACAATCTTTACTCCATTGTATGCTCTTACCTGCTTTGTCAAATATCAACTGACCATAGAGCTGTGGGTGTATTTCTGGGTTCTCTGTTCTGTTCCATTGATTTATATGCCTGTTCTTATGCCACTACCAAGCTGTTTTTAGTACAATGGCCTTGTAGTATAACTTGATATCAGAAAGTGTTATACTTTTACTTTATTCTTTATTTTCAAGATTGCTGAACTGTTCATGTTCTTTTTTGGTTCCATATAAATTTTTGGAATATTTGTTCTATATCTTTGAAATATGCCATTGGTATTTTAATAGGAATTGGATGGAATCTATAGATTGCTTTGGATAATATGGACATAATAAAGAATTATTTATTTGACTTTCCACTTGGTAATTTTTGTCAAAGATTTTGTGGTTTCTAAATGAAACAGAATCACCTGTACATTTAAAAATAAGGATTTCTAGATTCTATTCCTAACACAGAAGATTGAAGTTTTATCCTTAATAGTTCTATAGATTATTTCATTGCATTGTGTTTGGGAACAAATGATCAATCAAGATGGTAAATGTGTGTAAAAGAATCACTCTCTTTAATTAGTGTGAGTAAATAGATTTCAGACATGAATATGAGACCATCACACTTCTAAACATATTCCCACTGTTTTTTATTAAAAAACAAAATGATTTGAATGTTCAACTTTTGAATTATAAATGCAACTTTATTACTTTTACTTTAAAACTTAGTTTTTATTTTTCTATAATAACCTACTTTAAATAGAATATTCTTATACTGTATACATAGATAACAGTCTAAATACCAATATTAAGTTTAAATTGTGTTTTGAAAACATGTTAATCAGTTAGGCTGCTCTATCAAGATAGACTAAATTAAGTGGCTTAAAGAGCAATATTTATTTCTCAGTTCTGGAAACTGGGTCATGGTGCCAGCATAATCAAGTTCTGTTACAAACCCATGTCTTATATTGTAGATAGCATCCTTCTCTCTATAATTTCATGGGGCTAAAGTATGTATATTGTGAGTCTTTTTATAAAGGCACTAGTCCTACTCATGAGGACTCCACCCTTATAATTTATACCAATGTTTTTCAACCATAGGTCAATGGATTGGTCCACCAGAAATTTCATGCTGGTCCATAAAAGTGTTATTCAACCTGATGTTGTATGGAGATTATGAACCCAATGATCTTAGTTGAATTTGCTTAATCTCAGGGTGATTTCTGTTTTAGTAGTTCCCAAAATAATTCTATTTTCACCAGTCCCTAAATGTAAAATGCTTGAAAATCACTGATGTAAATAATTTCCCAAAATCCCTACCTCCAAACATTATTACACTGAGAATTAGGTTTCAATATATGAATTTTAGAGGGACATAAATATTTATTTCATACCAGAGAACCACTGATATTAAGTAGACTTTATTTGATAAAAAAGATTCTATGGCCAAGTATTTGGAAGATATATGACAAATTAAATTCATCTTTGAGATAGTTCTACTGCAAATGAGTATATCTGAGGCTCTGCCATTTTCTTTAGTTAAAAAGTAACTTTAAAAATAATGTATGGGCTTCATCTCTTCTTGTGCACACCAATAAAATTGATCTAATGTGGACTCAAGTGTTGCCCATAGCACACTTGAGTACAATGGTTTATGATATTAATTTTAAAACCATTTTCTAAAGAACACTAGGATTCTATGAGTCACTTCTTTGTTTCCAAGGAAGAAAGTATAATCACTAATTTATATTTTATTTATAGATAAACTGTCATCTCAGATTTTCTGTCAATATCATCACAGAAGCTGGTCTTCTAAAGCATAAAAACATTGCCCAGCAGAGTTTCCAATACTCTAAGTTTAAGAAGCATTGGTGCAGATCATTAAAACTGGAAATATGAGCTGTAAATTCACCTCTGCCACTAACTATGCAATCTGATATATCTACCTTATTTTATAGTAAGCTAAAAAAAGACTTGTTTGGCCCATCATCTTGGATATAAAGCTTATTGACATTTATTAAATTGTTGCATATGTTGAAGAAACTGACTAATATAATATTGTAAAAATATATTGAAGGAGTGATGTTAGATAAATGGCTCTGTGAGGGGTACTTCCAATACATCTTCTTGAAATTTCAACAAGTTCAACAACTAGAGACAGAAAAACATCCCAGGAGCATCTGAAATACATATACATCAAATGAAGGTACAATTGGGCGAAAAGGTGGCTGAATATATAATCCACTCTGAAGGAAATATGATGGAGAATGGAGGATTCCGCTTCCCTCACTGACCTGAGGAAGGGCTGCTTTCACTTGGAACTGAGAGGAAGGGAGGACTAGGGGAGAGGGAATAAGCTGGCTAGGGCAGAGACATTCCAGCCAAGGAGAGAATGTGCCTGCGAATCAGCCCATATGGAGCTAGAGCCAGCAGCAAACCCTGGCAAAAATGGGCAGGCAGTTGCCTAAAGAGACTGATACCAGAGTGGCTTTGGGCTTTGTTATTCCTGGTCTCCTGATCAGCAAGAGCTGGTAATGTGTGAGTGGTTCCTCCTGGCATCTCAGGAATGAGCACCTGCATTCTCAGATGGAGGAGCCGGGTTGGAGACTGTCAGCAGTGGCTCTCTGCATGGGCTGTAGCCAGAGTTTCTGTATAATCCTTGAACAATGGTGCAGGGGAAGTGCACGAGAACCGGCTTCCCTACTCCTGGACCTGTCCAGGAGGGGCACTTCCACCAGCCATACAGGCTAACAAAGCACATTCCCATGGAAGACAACTGCAGAAGTCATGGGGGCAAGGGCACACAGGCAGCTTGCAGGACAGCCTCTGGAGAGCAGACCTGCATAACGCTGAAAGGATCCTAGCCCACAGTCTGCTCACTGCCTGGCCAGGAGGCGCTGGCAGCTCTGGCTGACAAAGCCTTCTTTCCCAGGGCTGTGATTTAAGCAGACCCTGAGGAGGGACTTGATAGTTCTTAGGGCCTCTTGCTCTGCAGCAGTGGCTGGGGCAACTTCCAGCCAGCCAATACAGGTTAAAAAGTACATTCCCATGGAACAGACCTCAGAGAACACTGTGGAAGTTGGTTGGGCTGGGCTGTAGGCTTCCCAACAAAGGAGAAGCCTGTGGAGAGCAGACCCATGGAGTGCTGAGGCAAATTTAACTAGACATTACCCTGGAACTTTATAAAGGAGATTGACCAGAAGTCAGCTCACTCTCTTGCCTGCTTAAGCTGGTGGCTCTGGTTGACAAAGCTTTTATACCCAGAGCTGTGCTTTGAACAGACCTGGAAGAGGGACTTGGCAGCTTTTAAGACCTCTTGCTCTGCAGGCAGTGACTGGGGAATCTTCTTACCACCCAATACAGGTTATAAAGTGCAAAAAGCCTGGGAAGAGTAGATCTGCAGAGAGCTGAGGCATACTAGACATGCCTGGAGGCTCACAGAAAGACACTTGAAAAGCAATCAGCTCCCAGCCCTGCCTGATTATGCTGGCGGCTCTGGCTAACAAAGTGTTACCCAGAACCCTGTTTTGAGTGGGGATAAAGAGGGAATTTGGCAGCTCTTAGGGCCTCTTGCTTTCCAGGCACTGGCTGGGGCAACTTCACAGCTGGGTCCCCAGGCTGCTTGTTCAGGAAGAAGAGATCTGGGAACAGGCTCTGGGAAAATGGACTCTCCCATTGTTGGAGCCTGCAAGTGCTAACAAGCCCCACCTACCAACAGGACTGAGGCCTAGTTTATGTCATCACCATAGCAACACATTAACTGCAAATCTCTTCCTAAGAGTGCCACAGGGTTGGAACCTGGGGTATAGTGCCACTGGCCAAAAAGAGAGAGAAGGAAGAAAAGGGAAGAAGATAACCTCTCAAAAACAGAAAAAATCCACAGTCTTTATAACTTTTTCCATTTTTTTTATTTTCTTATTTTTTTTCCACCTTGATCATTTTATCCTCTTTCCATTTTATTCTTTTCTTTTCATTTTAAACTTTGTTGCCCATAAGTGTTACATTTTCCATTCTTTTTTTTTCTATTAGGGTTACATTCCAAAAACTTTAATTCTCTCTTTTTTTCTTTTCTTTTGTCTTTCTCTCTATCTCTTTTAGTTTCTTTTTTTCTTTTTCACTTTTTCTCTCATTCAATCCTCACTCACAAACAAATTATTTTATTCTGGATTTGAATATTTGTAGCATTCTGTGTGCCTTTTACTTTGCTTTTCATATCATTAGCATTTCTCAAAACTCTGGCTCTCCATTCTTGGTAGTTTTCGTTCCACTTAATACAATAGAATTTTTATTTTTCACTGTATTTTTTCCTCTTTTTCTCCTTTTCTCTTTCACTATATTTCTCATTTGACCATCATTTAAAAACAAATTATTTTATTCTTGAATCAAACGTTTTCCTTGTAGCATTTTGTGGGTTCTTATCTCATTTTTTGCCTCTTTGTCACTTACCCCCAACTCAGGCCCTTGGTTCTATGTAGTTTTTGTTCACATAAAACAATAGAATTTTCAGTTTTTTACTATATTTTCTCAAAAATAATTTATACATATATATTTTTATTTTTATCAACTCTTATTAGTGTCATTAATAATACCACTCTCAAATGCCATTAAGAAAAAAATTGAATATCATGGATACAAAAGACAGAGATGTAGCTCAGATAGATGAGGAAAATATTTATAGAAAAAAATTTCAATACCTTGGAAACATTGGAGTTAAATGACAGAGAATTTAATATTGAAGTCATAAGAATACTCAGGGATATACAAGAAAGCACAGAAAGACAGTTTAAAGAGCTCAAAAGCAATTAAACAAACAGAAAAAATACATCACCAAGGAAATTGAAACTATAAAAACAAATCAAACAGAAATGAAAAACTCAATTAATGAACTGAAAAACGAGGTAACAAACTTACCTAATAGAACAGGCCAGATAGAGGAGAGAATTAGTGACATAGAAGTCAGGCAACTAGAGGCACTACAGAGAGAAGAGGAGAGAAACTTACAAATTAAGAAAATGAGAAAGCCCTACAGGAATTGTCTGACTCCATCAAAAAGAGCAACATAAGAATAATGGGTATATCAGGAGAAGAGAGAGAAAATGGAATAGAGGACATATTCAGACAAATAATAGACGAGAACTTCCCAAGCCTGTGGAAAGAACTAAAGCCTCGAATTCAAGAAGCAAGCAGAACACCGAGTTATCTTAACCCTAACAAACCTACTCCAAGGCACATCATAATGAGATTGGCACAAACCAATGACAAACAAAAAATTCTCAAGGCAGCCAGGGAAAAGAAGAATACACATATAAAGAAAGGCCTATTAGATTATCATCACATTTCTCAGCAGAAATTTTACAAGCTAGAAGAGAGGAACCCCAATATTTAAAGTTCTGAAAGAGAGAAACTTCCAGCCAAGAATACTATACCTATCAAAGCTATCCTTCAAATAAAAAGGAGAAATAAAAACATTCACAAATACAAAAAAGATGAGGGAATTTATCACCAGAAAACCCCCACTTCAGGAAATACTAAAAGGGGTTTTCTGACCAGTTACAAAGAACAAAACAAAACAAAACTACAAGTAAAAGCTCTATCAAGATCACAATAAAAACAAATTTAATCTGTGACAATAAAAACAAAAAAGGGAAGAGGATGAAGATTAACAGATTAGCAAAGGAAGGATGGAATGCAGAAGCACTCATAAGATAGTGTACTACAATGAACATGATATGTATCCTTTCCATTACTTAATGGTAACCAAGCCTGAAAAAACCATTACAGAAGCACATTGCTTGAAAAAGGAGTAACAGAAGAAAAAGTATGGATTACAATAAAACAAAAACAAATGATAGAAAAACAAAAGAGAATAATCAAAGAAGATACAAAAATATCAGAAAGCAAGATGTAAAATAGCAATAGAAAACCCTCAAGTGTCAATAATTACACTAAATGTAAATGGCTTGAACTCACCAATAAAAAGACACAGAGTAGCAGAATGTGTTAAAAAAGAAAATCCAAATGTATGCTGCCTACAAGAAACACATCTAAGCTACAAGGATAAAAACAAATTCAAAGTGAAAGGTTGAAAAACAATACTTCAAGCAAATAACATCCAAAAATAAAAGCAGGTATAGCCATGCTCATATCTGAGAATGCTGACTATAAGACATCAAAGGTAATCAGAAACAAAAATCATCATTTAATAATGATAAAGGGGACATTAAATAATAAAAAAAAACATAACACTTCTTAATATATATGCACCAAACCAAGGAGCACCAAAATGCATAAGACATCTACTGACTGACCTAAAACAAAAAAATTACAAAAATACAATCATACTTGGAGACCTCAATACACTTCTGACGGCTCTAGATCATTCATCCAAACAGAGAATCAATTAAAAAAAATATTGGCCTTAAACAAAACACTAGAGCAATTGGATATGACAGATATCTACAGGACATTTCATCCCAAAGTGCTAGAGTATACATTTTTCTCTAGTGTACATGGAACATTCTCAAGAATTGACCATATGTTGGGCCACAAAAATAACATCAACAAATTCAGAAAGATTGAAATTATATAAAGCATATTCTCTGATCATAAAGCCTTGAAACTAGAATTCAACTGCAAAAAAGAGGTAAACAAACCCACAAAAAGGTGGAAACTAAACAACATACTTTAAAAAAAATAAGTGGGTCAAATAAGAAATAAAAGCAGAGATCAAAAGTTACATACAGACAAATGAAAATAACAATATTGCATATCAGGATCTCTGGGATGCAGAAAAAGCAGTAATAAGAAGGAAGTTCATATCACTACACACCTATATGAACAAACAAGAGACAGACCAAGTAAACCACTTTAAATTCACATCTTAAAGAACTAGAAAAAGAAGAAAAAAGGCAACCCAAACCCAGCAGAAGAAAGAAAATAATAAAAATCAGAGCAGAAATAAATAAAATAAAATAAAAACTATACAAAATATTAATTAAACAAGGAGCTGGTTTTATGAAAAGATCAACAGATTGACAAACCCTTGGCAAGACTCAGTAAGGAAAATAGAGAAAAGACTCATATAAACAAATTCCAAAATGAAAGAGGAGAAATCACCACAGATATCATAGATATACAAAGAATTATTGTAGAATACCATAGAAAACTATATGCCACCAAACTTAACAATCTAGAAGAAATGGATAAATTCCTAGAACAATACAATCTTCCTAGACTAAGTTATTAAGAAGCAGAAAGTCTAAACAGACCCATAAGAGGGAGGAAATAGAAACAACTATCAAAAACCTCCCCAAATATAAAAGGCCAGGGCCAGACAGCTATACTAGTGAATTTTATCAGACATTCAAAGAAGACCTGGTTACTATTCTACTCAAAGTTTTCCAAAAAAATGAATAAGAAGCAATACTGTCAAACACATTTTATGAGGCCAACATAGCCCTCATACCAAAACCTGGCAAGAATAACACAAAAAAAGAAAATTACAGACCAATATCTCCAATGAATACAGATGCTAAAATACTAAACAAAATACTAGCAAATAGAATACAACAACACATTAAAAAAAATAATTCATCATGATCAAGTGGGATTCATCTTAGAATCACAAGGATGGTTCAACATTTGTAAACGGTTAACAAAATATACCATATCAATAAAACAAAAACCAAAAACCATATGATCTTATAAATAGATGCAGAAAAAGCAATCGATAAAATACAACACCATTTTATGTTTAAAACACTCAACAAAATGGGTATAGAAGGAAAATATCTCAACATAATAAAGGCCATTTATGATAAACTATCAGCTAACATCCTACTAAATGGCATAAAACTGAATATTTTTCCCCTAAAATCAGGAACAAGACAAGGTTGTCCACTCTCTCTGCTCTTATTCAATGTAGTGCTGGAAGTTTTAGCCCCAGCAATCAGACAAGATAAAGAAATAAAAGGCATTCGTATTGGGAAAGAAGAAATAAAGGTTTCACTTTTTGCATATGATATGATCCTATACATTGAAAACCCCAAAGGCTCAACAAAAAGACTACTAGAAACAACAAACCAATACAGTAAGGTCGCAGGATACAAAATTAATATAAAAAAGTCTATTGCTTTCCTATATGCCAACAATGAAACATCAGAAAACAAACTCAAAAAAATAATCCCCTTTATGGTTGCAACAACAACAAAAAAATACCTAGGAATAAACATAACAAAGAACATAAAGGACCTATATAATGAAAGCTACAAAGCATTGTTAAGGGAAATCGAAAAAGATACAATGAAATGGAAAAATATTCCATGTTTTTGGATAGGAAGAATAAATAAATTCAAAATGGCCATATTACCCAAAGCAATATACAAATTTAATGCAATTCCCATCAAAATTTCAATGTCATTTTTTAAAGAAATGGAAAAAAAATTATCAGGTTCACATGGAACTATAAAAAACCTTGAATAGCCAAAGCAATCCTAAGGAAAAAGAATGAAGCTGGGGGCATTACAATACCTGACTTCAAATTATATTATAGAGCCACGATAATCAAAACAGCATGCTATTGGTAGAAAAATAGACACTCAGACCAATGGAACAGAATAGAAAGCCTAGAAATAAAACCACATATATATGGTCAAATAATTTTTGATAAAGGGGCCAACAACACACAATGGAGAAAAGAAAGCCTCTTCAACAAATGGTGCTGGGAAAACTGGAAAACCACATGCAGAGGAATGAGACTCAACTACAGTTTATCCCCTTTTACTAAAATTAATTCAAAATGGATCAAAGACCTAAATATAAAACCTGAAACAATAAATTACATAGAAGAAAACATAGGTACTAAAATCATGGACCTTGGTTATAAAGAGCACTTTATGAATTTGACTCCAAAGGCAAGGGAAGTGAAGGCAAAGATAAATGAATGGGACCACATCAGACTAAGAAGCTTTTGCACAGCAAAATAAACTAACAACAAAACAAACAGACAGCCAACTAAATGGGAAATGATATTTTCAAGCAACAGCTCAGATAAGGGCCTAATGTCCAAAATATATAAAGAACTCATAAAACTCAACAACAAACAAACAAACAATTCAATAGAAAATGGGAAGAGAACATGAACAGACACTTCTCTCAGAAAGAAATACAAATGGCCAACATATTATATATATGAAAAAATGTTCATCTTCATTAGCTATTAGAGAAATGCAAATCAAAACTACAATGAGATATCACCTTACACCTGTTAGATTAGCTATTATCAACAAGACAGGTAATAACAAGTGTTGGAGAGGCTGTGGAGAAAAAGAAACCCCCATCCACTGTTGGTGGGAATGTAAAGTAGTACAACCATTATGGAAGAAAGTATGGTGGTTCCTCAAAAATTAAAAATAGAATTACCATATGACCCAGCAATCCTTCTACTGGGTATATATATTCCCAAAACTAAAAAACACTGGTACGTAAAGACATATGCAGTTTCAGGTTCATTGCAGCATTGTTCACAGTGGCCAAGACATGGAATTAACCAAAAAACCCTTTAATAGATGACTGGTTAAAGAAGATGTGGCACATATATACTATGGAATACTACTCAGCCATAAGAAATGATGACATTGGATCATTTACAACAACCTGGATGGATCTTGATAACATTATACTGAGTGAAATTAGTAAATCAGAAAAAACTAAGAACTATATGATTCCATACATAGGTGGGATATATAAATGAGACTCAGGGACGTGGACAAGAGTGTGGTGATTACCAAGAAGGAGGCGGGGTTAGGGGAGGGGCATGAAGAAAACCAGATAGGACAGAAGACAACCAGAGGTGACAGAAGACAATTTGACTTTGGGTGATGGGTATGCAACAATAATCAAATGTCAAAATAACCTGGAGATGTTTTCTCTGAACCTATGTACCCTGATTGATCAATGTCACCCCATTAAAATTAATAATAAAAATAATATATTGTAAAAATGTTAGTAAATGGAAATCACTATGTACTCATATATTAAAGTTATTATGTAGAATGGGATAATGAGCATGTGAACATAATATGACAAAAAAGGTGAGTTGCTCTCACATTTCATAATGAATAAAAAATATGCACTGGCATGCTTATTTAATGTTTGCTTAAGTAAAATATTAAACAACTTTTTCAAAGTGCTTCATTTACACAGTTTTTAAATGAAGCATATTTTTCCTTCTAATGGATAATAATAATGCTAATAGTAATCACATATTACAATTACATAATATATTTCTTTTGCTGTGCTGTAAGTACTTTCACAATATTGATCTCATTTCTCTTTTGATGACATTCTTAGCAGGTAAACTGTACATGTAGTTCAATAATGGATATAAAATGTATGGATATAAAATGTAGACTAGAAGAGAACAATGCAGATAATCACAAGAAAGATAGCTACTAACACATCACAAATAATGCTAACTTAACAGTTATATTTCTCATAAGTACATAAATGTATAAAATATTTTATAATTTAAGATAAATATTTGTATTATGTTTTCTAAAACTTATTTAAAGTATGTGCTTATATTTTGATTCATATATCACTTCCTCTTATAAATTAACCAAACATAGGCTCTGGCCAGTTGGTTCAGTAGTAGAGCTTCAGCCGGGTGGGTGGATATCCCATGTTTGATTCCTGGTCAAGGCATGAAGGAGAAGTGCTAATCTTTTTCTCCATGTCTGCCTTTCTCACTTCTTGCTCTTTCTTCCCCTCCTACAGCCATGGCTTGATTGGAGCAAAGCTGGCCCTGGGCACTGAGGGTGGCTGCATGGTCTGTGCCTTAGGCACTAAGAAGTGCTTGGTTGCTGAGCAACAGAGCAATGATCCAGATGGGCAGAGCATTGTCCCCTAGTGGGCTTGCCAGGTGGATTCTGGTCAGGGCACAGGCAAGAGTCTGTCTTTCTTAAACAACCAACCAAACAAACAAACAAAAAATAAACCAAACATAACAAGAGAACTACAGACCAATATCTCTCAAAACATAGATACAAAAGTCCTTAGCAAAATCTTAACAGCTCTAATACAGTAATGTATAAAAATAATTATATATTATGACCAAGTAGAATTTATCTCAGAGGTTCAAAGTTGGTTTAAAAGTTCACCATCTTGAGCGCAGGGTCTCTGGCTTGATCGTGGGATTATAGACATGATCTCATGGTTGCTAGCTTGAGCCCAAAGGTTGCAGTCTTGAAGCCCAAGGTTGCTGGCTTGAGCCCAAGGTTGCTGGCTTAAGCAAAGGGTCACTTGCTCTGCTGGAGCCCCCAGTCAAGGCACATATGAGAAAGCAATCAATGAACAACTAAGAAGCTGCAATGAAGAATTGATGTTTTTCATCAATCTCCCTTCCTGACTGCCTCTCCCTGTCTATCCTTCTGTATGTCTCTCTGTCTCTCTCTCTCTCTTGAAAAAAAAATTAATCTAGACACAATAATTAATTCAAAATAGATCATAGACCTTAATTTAACATGTAAAATTATGAAACTTCCAAAAAGTAACCTAGGAGAGACCTAGATATCCTTGGGTATAACAGTGCTTTTTTTTAGATAAAATAGCAAAGGTGCAATCCATAAAAAAAAGTTCATAAGGTGGACTAAATTATAATTAAAAACACCTACTGTGTGAATGACACTATCAAGAGAATAAAAAGACAAGGCACATTGGGAGAAAATATTTGCAAAAGACACGTCTGATAAAGGACTGCTATCCAAAATACACAAAGAACTCTTAAAAATAAAAAAATAAGACAATAATTTGAATAAAAAATGAGCCAAAGATCTCAATAAACATTCCATCAAAGAAAAAAATATATAACAAATATGCAAATGAAAAGATCTTCTATTACATATGACATCAAGGAAATGCAAATTAAAGCAGCAATGTGACTTCATGACACACATATTGGAGTTAACAAAATTTAGACCTGAGAACACCAAAATGCTGGCAAAATGTGGAGCGACAAGAACTCCTATACATCCTTAGTGGGGATGCAAAATGGTATAGCCACTTTGGAAGACTGTTTTGCGGTTTCTTACAAAAATAAACACGCTTTTACCATAGTATTCAGCAGTCACACTCTTTGGTATTTACCCAAGAGTTGAAATCTTATTTGCACACAAAAGCCTCTACACAAGTGTTTATGGGAGCTTCGTGGTAATTGCCCAAACATGAAAGCCACTACGATGACCTTCATTAGGTGAATGAATAAATAAACTGGTCCACCCAGACAATGGTATTTTTTTTAATGCTAAAAAAAACCCCATGATTTATAAAGCTATTAAAAAGACATGGAGGACCTTAAAAGCATATTTCTAAGTGAAAATAAGTCAATCCGAGAAGGCTGCAAACTGTATGATTCCAGCTATATAACATTCCAGAAAAAGAAAAAGATGGAGACAATAAAATGTTCAGGTTACCCTGCTGTGGGGAGTAGGGGATAGATAATGGGCAAAGCATGGATTTGTAGGGCACTAAAAATATTCTGTACGGTATAATGATGGATATAAGTCATAAATCTATCTAAACTTATCAAATATACTACACCAAGTGACTTCCAAGGAAACAGGTAAACAAACTATGCATGATAATGATGTGTCAGTGTAAGTTCATTCTGGTGAGTAATGTTGGTAAAACATTCTGGTGAGTAATGTTGATAATGGGGAGGCTATTTATGTGGGGTACAGGACATTTATGGGAGATCTCTGTACCTTCTCAATTTGTCATAAACCTAAAAGGCCTCTATAATATAAAGTTTTATTTTAAAAAATTCAATACTTTGCAAAGAATTTCAGATTCCACTAACTCTTCTTTTGCTAATCCCTCCAAAGTCCATTTCCTTTTTATCATACTGTATTATTATATTTATATAATCCCTTTTACTCCTCGCCTCTACCCTGTAAGTAAAAAAAAGAAAAAAATACTCCACAAATACAGTTTTTCCTTTTTCTATCCTTTTTTTTCTCCCTCCTCTACTCCTTTCTTCTCCCTCCTTTTTCTACTTTCCTTTCTTTTTTCCCCTCTTTCTCTCTCTTTTTCAATTTCATTTATTAGTGGCTACATGAAGGCCTAGTGCTTAGTGAGTGCTCCATAATTACCTAGCTTGTTAAGATTTAGATCGGAGGTGGTTGTTGAAAAATATTAAATCACTTTATATATCTATTGTAATAATTATACAATGTTTTTTAAATTGATTAATATTACATTTTTGCTAATACATTATATCTGTTATCACCTTAGAGTCCTTGAAAAAAATCTCAATTGACTTATTTTTTTGTTTTGCCTTTATTTTTTTCTTTTGAAGTGACATTTTGCACAGAAATAAAATTATGCAACTTAAAGCACAGAAAGATGACTAAAATAAAGTGATGAACAAACATAGCTTCAGTAGACTGAGAAAAAAAATATCATGATATATATGTCATATATAAATATACAAATACATACACAAAATTATATTGATATATAAACATATTATATATATAATACATATATATAAATACACACACACACACACACACACACACACACACACTCACATTTGGAATCCAAAGAGAAGACCAAGAAGAGAAATAGAAACAAAATTGGAAAAAAAGACTAAATTTATTTCAGATTTGTTTGAAACTATAACACACAAATCCAAGAACCTCAAGGATTTTTTCTGTGTCTTCTACTGAGTATTTCCTGGATCCACTGAGGTCTTTTCCTTCTGGCCTCTGGGAACTTGGATGATTCAAGGCCTCGTTTAGTTGTTTTTGCCTGGCCTCTTGAGATTTTATTCTGTGAATATGCAGCTTTCTGGAGCTCTTTGTCTGAATCTGTGTGCTTTCCTGGCACAATCTGACCTGTAAAATTTCACTCCCTTTATCTCTAACTCTGATCTGTATCTTCTCAAAACACATAAAATATCCAGGATTTATTTAGGTTCTCTTCCATTCACTGTGTTTCAGAAATGACCTCTGTGCAGAAAGCCAAGGAGACTGTACAGCTCTCCTCTTTAGTTTCCTTTCTCTCAGGAATCACAATCTTGTTCTTCCTATTTTCTAATATTTGATACACTCATTTCAAATAGTCTGTCCATTTGTCCAGGTTTTATAGTGAGAGATATTTGTGGCCCATCTTTCTCATGGGTGAAAGAATTATTTCACATGCAATTTTTAAAATATTTTTAAATTATCTTTAGAGATAAAATAAGTCTAATGCAGAAATCGTAATTTCTAACTGTTGCATTTTTTATTACATATTACTTTTAATAAGTAACCAACTGGATCTTGTATGGTTTTTTAAAGTAAATTTCAACTCTCAGTTTATTTTAAGCAACTGATTAAAACATTGAATGAAGGGATACTTTTTATTCACTGTAAAACCATTAAATGACAATTAACTCTGTGAACACAATGTCTCCTGCCAACACAGAACACATACAATCATGCACGTCTAATGAGGGATACTTTCTGAAACCAATATGCAGGAATAATAATACTGGTCACAGAAACAGGATCTACTGAAGGCTTCAGAGTTTATAATTTTAAACTTTTAATTTTAATTGTAAATAATTTAAATGGAAGTTGAAATGTAAGTCCTCTTACATTATATCTGTATCACCTCTTTATTATCAATTAAGAGTTTTATTTTATAGTATTCTGGGACATGTGCCTGATACATACAAAATAGACTATGATGATGTGTCTTTTTCTTTAAAGTGTGTATGAATTATAAAATATTATGCAAGAATGCTATTTCAAAACCACTTAGCAGCTGAACATTGCAAATATGAACACAGTTATACTTGAAAATTTTCCTGGAAGGATTTTGAGGAGACATTATTATCACAGGTGTAGAATTCCATTGATCTGTGAGATGGTCAATCATAATTTTGTCCCTTCTGTCATCTTTCTAAGCTATTGCCGGATGGCTCATTCTACTGATATGTTATTAGTGGTATTGGAGCGAGAAATGAAAAAAGACTCACAAGAGTCAATGATGGATTAGATACAGAAGCTGTGGAAGAGGGAAGAACTGCATAATTAAGGTAAGATTTCTTTAAAATATGTCATCCCTCTGGAAATTAATGCTATTATCAATATACATAGTTTAGGACAAGAAGATAGTAATACTAGCATCTAGGGGGCCTTACTATGTCATAGGAGCCCTTGTAAGTGAGATATATATACAAATATTTATTTATTTACTTAGTCTTATCAAACAAGCCTATTAGCAAGACAATAACTTTGTTTACATTAGATGGAACTGGAGAATTGAGATGTAAGTAACTCACCAAATAGCTCACAGCTGGTAAGTACCAGAGCCGTATAATGAACTCCACAACGAAACAGGTGTGCTATAAGCATCATTTAGGTCTTTTTAATGATTGTCACACTAAGGGCTCTTCCACCTGTTTACTCAGCTCTCTCCAAATATGGCTTGTATAAAACATGCAGAGTACTGTAAGGTTGGTGCTATGAGCATTCACAGAGGAGAGCTGGACAGTCCTGGGCACAGATGAATGCTATCCCCTAAGAAGTTAGCTGATGCAGTTCTAGAATCTAGGTCACTTGGCTTCAGTCAAAGCTGATTTATTGGACACCCATGCTAGGCCTCTTGTATCCCTCCTTATGTTGTTTCATCCTAGGATTTCTTCCTTATATTGTCAGAGACCCTATTCTTATTTTATTTTACAATAAAATCATCTGGCCTGACTAGGTGGTGGCGCAGTGGATAGAGCGTCAGACTGAGATGTGGAGGACCCAGGTTCGAGACCCTGAGGTCGCCAGCTTGAGCTCGGTCGGTCTCATCTGGTTTGAGCAAAGCTCACCAGCTTGGACCCAAGGTTGCTGGCTCGAGCAAGGGGTTACTCGGTCTGCTGAAGGCCCGCGGTCAAGGCACATATGAGAAAGCAATCAATGAACTACTAAAGTGTCGCAACAAAAAACTGATGGTTCATGCTTCTCATCTCTCTCTCTGTTACTGTCTGTCTGTCCCTATCTGTCCTTCTCTCTGACTCTCTATCTCTGTAAGAAAAAAAATCATCTGCATTAAAGACCAGAATCTCAAACATTAGTAACTGAAACAGGTTTTCGTTCTAGCATGCTGGATCATCACTTTCTAGATGTAAAGAGAGATAGAGAGGGGGGTGATATGACTCATATTGGAATTGTAGCTTTCCCAACCACAATAAATTTAATCCTTCAATTATAAGGTCTGTTAGGGCACAAACACCATCTACTTACTCTGTTCACTAATGTAGCCTAGTTCCTGTCATATAGTTGTCACTCAATTAATATAAAATATTTGTCAAATGAATGAACAAATTAATAAATACATGAATAAACAATGCAGATAATTGAAAATAGAAAAAAACAGACATCAGTATCCATAGGAAAAGAAGTTGACTATTCATTGCCTGGCTAAAATGTTTTAGTTTATCTATTTAAAACTGTTTCTTGGCCTTGGCTCATTGGCTCAGTGAGAGAGTGCCCACCGGGTGTGTGGAAGTCCCCAGTTTGATTCTCAGTCAGGACATATAGGAGAGGTGACCATCTGCATTTCCCTGTCCCCTCACCCTTCTCTCTCTCTCTTTTCCCCTCCTGCAGCCATGGCTTAATTGATTCAAGCATATCAACCCTGGGCACTGAGGATGACACTGTTGAGCCTCCTCCTCAGGTTCTAAAAATAGCTGGGTTGTGAGCATAGCTCCAGATCTTGGCATCAGCCCCAGACTGGGGTTGCCAAGTGGGTCCCGGCCGGGATGCATGTAGGAGTCTGTCTCCCTATCTTTGCTCCTCTCACTTAAAAAACAAAACAAAACTATTTTTCTGCCTTTTCTTATGAAAAACTTTGGTTCTTGGCCCACTTTCTCAATCCATTATTTGTTTAGAACACTTACATTCAAATAATTTTTCTTCCACTGAAGCTTTAAAAAGTGATCATTGAAAATAAGAAAAACCAACCATGTGTTTCTGTACTAACTTTGAAAAAAAGTTAAGATGCTAAGTAGCATCACAATTATAATTCTCGGCGAGAATTGAAAATCTCTGAAAAAAAACTAAGCTAACACATGCCCAAAACTCCTTTAACAAACCCATTGTAACACTGAAAAAGCTCTTTGAAAATTTAGAAGACTCACCTAATATCTAGTTTCCAACTATCTCTCACAGTTGACAAAAGAATAACTTAAATTTTTGTATCTAAAGGCAGATGATGCAAAATTATTATTCTCAGTTGATCTGTATCCACCTTTAAGTACAGAAGAAGCTTGTGAAAGCCTGATTTCTGGACTTTGAGACTGTGCATTCACTTAAGTAATATAGATTCTAGTACCCTGATAGAAATAATCCATTATATTTTACTTCAATGCCACATTGAGACCTACGGCTTGACATTCTCTTACAGTCTTTTATTCCCAAGCCTATAAAATTACTATACTTTTAGAATGCTTTCTATATTTTAAACACTGTGCTCTCAAAAAAATATATATTATTAAAATGTACCATATATTTTTGTCTTAAGAAGATTTTACTTTACACTAGAATTTAGGTGCTAGTTCTGATAATTTTTTTTAAAATTGCAAGCTTTGACATACAGAGAAACACAAAATAAAAAGAAGCTAAAACTCATTTGCCCTCTTTTAAAATTCTTCTTTTTTCCATGTTTAAAAAATGTCATAGTTTTTTAACATAGTTTGGGACAAGAAAACTATGTTTAAGGCTTCTTGTCAAAAAAATTTAAAAAAGGATAGCTAAAGCTTAAATGTAAAGGTAATAAAAGAATGACAATTTAGTCAGTGATTTGACAGTTTCCTCTCCTGGCAAAGGGTGTTCCATTGGGAAGACTGCCATTTTGGCAATATTTAATCTTCATTTATAAGTAACGCAACAGTATCTAGTCACAGTTGACCTATTGGAAATGAGCTGACTAATTGAGATAATTTTTCTGTAATGAAAGTATTAACTTTGTGTGTGTGTGTGTGAGAGAGAGAGAGAAAGAGAGAGAGAGAGCCAGAGAGAGGGACAGAGTGGAAGCAGAGAGATGAGAGGCATTAATTCTTCATTGTGGCACTTAGTTGTTCACTGATTGTTTTCTCATATGTGCCTTGACCAGGGGGCTTCAGCAGACTGAGTAACTCCTTGCTCAAGCCAGAGACCTTGGGCTCAAACTGGTGAGCCTTGCTCAAACCAGATGAGCCCGCACTCAAACTAGTGACCTCTGGGTTTCGAACCTGGGTCCTCCGCATCCCAGTCCGATGCTCTATCTACTGTACCACTGCCTGGCCAGGTGAGATTATTAACTTTTAACAATTACCAAGGATCACACATCTAGAAAAGACAACTGAGGACCTACATATAAATAAAGTGCCCGTTTAACTGGGAGGGAGTTAAGACTTTTAAAAAAGGGTTGTGTGGAACTTACTATGCCATTAACTACACTGTTGGAACTCTTATATTAATGCTTGCCTCCTTCTCTTCTGTCACTGAACATGAAAAATCTTTGGTAGGAACTAAGACATGGGAATAATGTTGAGTTGGACCTCAAAGAGACCCAGCAATAACATGACTATATTTTCTTACAGAAAAAATGAGGTATGGTCATGCAAAAATTTTAACATGACCCAGGCTTTTAGCTTAATGGCAAGAGCACATGTCAGGAACACAACAATACTTCTGGCACAAGGAAATACAGTGTGTCCGCAAAGTCATGGTGCATTTTTGACCGGTCACAGTAAAGCAACAAAAGACAATAGAAATGTGAAATCTGCACCAAATAAAAGGAAAACTCTCCCAGTTTCATACCTATTCAGTGCATTTCGATATGGGCTCACGCACAGATTTTTAGGACTCCTTAGGTAGCTATCCTGTATAGCCTCTACAGACTCGTCACTGACTGATGGCCTACCAGAACGGGGTTTCTCCACCAAACTGCCGGTTTCCTTCAACTGCTTATCCCACCTAATGTTATTCCTATGTGGTGGCGTTTCATTATAAACATGTCGATATTCACGTTGCACTTTGGTCACAGATTCGAATTTAGCAAGCCACAGAACACACTGAACTTTCCTCTGTACCATCCACATCTCGACTGGCATGGCCGTGGGCTGCTCCACCGTATACACGATGTTACATCATCATCTGCACATGCGCACATGCTGCCACATCATCCTACAGAAACTGGGAGGGTTTTCCTGTTATTTGGTGCAGATTTCACATTTCTATCATCTTTTGTTGCTTTCCTGTGACCGGTCAAAAGTGCACTATGACTTTATGGACACACTGTATAAGAAATCACTTAGGATTTATTATATTCATTTGTTTGGAAAGGATTTAAACATTAAAAGCATGTCATTTTTCAGAATCACTAGGATAATTAAAAATATTTTAGTTGAAGTGTGCTAGCTGAAGTTTAGGTATGTTAGCTAATGTAAAAGTCACATCGTTTTCTGGTGGTTAGATTTGAAATAATTTTAAGTGTAGTTCTAGGAAAGGTACAGGTATCAAATATTCACAGTGTAATTGCCATATTTGTGCCCATTGAGAATCTAAATGTAAGAAATGCTTCATTAGAGTGTCCTTGCAGTCATTGCATTAGTTTGCAATCTTTCAATTTGCTATTATGTGCAGATGTATCAACTGTAATGGGCTCCATTCAGCAAACTATCCTTCTTATTGGTTATTTCTCACATGGTCAAGGGCATACTAAACACATTCTTGGAATGATTTCCTCTTTCAATCACTGTGCTAATAATCACTTAGACTATAAGTGGATTCTGTTCATTTAGAAAAACCAGGTGGCTGAAGAGAGTCAGTTAATAAGTAATCAGCAAAATCAAAAGCAATAATGAAGCCCTTCAAGGTTTTGTGCTGTATCACATGATATATAATCTTGATTTTGTGAGCAAATATACTGTATGCCTAGTTGTTGAAAGACTTCGTTGATGCCACATACCACTTTTTGTGTTTATTCAGCTTTGAAGTTTCTACTGCTAAGAGAGATCTAACATCTGTTAGAAAGCACTATCTCCTGTTGCAGAAGACTCCATTACAAAGTTGGGTTTTCTACTGATGCTGCAGTTTTCAAAAGTGTCTGTTGATTTATCTTTTATCTGTACAAAGAAGTAAAAAATAATAACCACAGAAAATGTATGGGATGTTTATCTAAGTTGGCAAAAATGCATTCTCTAATTAGAAGACTTCATCCAAAAGCTATGTTGGGACTTTAGACGTTAATTTATAAGATTTTTCTTGCTCGCCACAATCTACTCTGAGTGAAAAACCAAACCAAACAAAAATAATGAAACCCTTCATCATGTTCTGTATTACTTTTACATAGATCGGAATATTACTTTTTCTGATGACATAAGTCAGTATTTCTCTTGAGTATTCCAGATCCAATGTCAGGATGAATAAAATTCAAAGTTTATGTCAGAAAGATCTTCAAAATCTTTAAGCCATCTCCATTTTTCAATTATATCTAGATGCCTGTAATTTTATTAGGTTATGATTATATTTCAGAATGAATAATAGTTAATATTTGAAGTTATATGGGCTTACCAGGCCCAGATAATATTTTGAATAAAACAATTCATTGTTTCTGCTGTTTTATTTCATCCTTCTATCTCTTTAAGTGCCCACTCAACATAGAGAAATAATCAATGTTCTCTTTTGCTCTTGTAATTTCAGAATTTCAAGTTTCTTGATCACTGCTAGCTCTATTTTATAAGACACTTCTTGGCTCTACTTTTCTTCTTATTATTTGAGTATCATGGTATATGTACATGTGTGTCCTGGGAATCATTAATTTGAGTTAAAAAATATGCCAGAGCTTCATCTCATATAAATGCTTTTACTCTCTCATAATTTCAAAGAATCAAGATCTTAAGAGCTAAGAACAGGAGGAGAGTAAGACAACACTGTGTGGGTTCATGAAGACATTCCCTGTTTCCCAGGGGGACTTTACGTGGTGGCCTGAAAGATGAACCTTCAATTCCCAGTTTCCTGATGGATGCCATGTATTGTGAAAGCACCCCAAATCTTCACTGTATTTCACAACTTCCGCATCATGTCTTATATTAATATTTGACAAATTTAAATCGGGTTATTCATTTGTTAGTTCTACTTTCATTAACAAATGGTCAAACACCTAATTTTTTTTTAAACTATAAGGTTCATTCCATTTAAACTTTGAGGATTCTTTTAATCCAACAAACTCCTCAAAAGCAAGTACCTTTTTATTTCTTATGCCCTAATTATATATTGGACAGAACTTTATATTAGACAGACAACTTTGATTTTGTGCATTGTGTCTGAACACCAATTTCCTGCTCTACTTCCATTATAAACTATATTCCAAAATTACTGTTAAAGTAAATAAAATTTTCTAATCTTAAATATTTTGGTCCTGCAGTACTTACAATTGTAATGTGTATGCCAGGGAACTTATATTATTTGTGAGATAAATGATAGATAGTTAAATTGCTATGGAGATGTTACAAAAAAATAGAGGCCCAATAAATTTGAACAATACATTTTTTTTAAAGTGAGAAGGGGGTGATAGTGAGACATACTCCCGCATACACTCCAAATGGGATCCACCGAGGTCTAGGGCCAATGCTCAAATCAACTAAGCTATCTTCAGTGTCTGGGGCTGGAGCTTGAACCAATTAAGCCACTGGCTGTGGGAGGGGAAGAGGGAGAAGAGAAGGAGGGGGGTGAAAGAAGCAGATGGTCACTTCTTATTTGTGCTCTAACCAAAAACCGAACCTGGGACATCCATATACTGGGCCGATGGTTTTCCCCCTGAACAAGCTGGTCGGGGCCCGCGCAATACTTTGTTAATAAATTCAAATGGATTTTTTTTACTAAATGGTTTATCAGGATCTTTAACACATTTTTCAGAATTGTGAATTTCCCAGATAGGGAGCTAGTATGATGCAAAAAATAACCAGAAAATATGTTTGTTTGTTTTCTATGTAGCCCATAAAATTCATTATGATAATATGGTCTTGGATAGAACAAATGCAAACCTAGAAGTTCTCATGTTTAAAAATTTGGGGTAAAATTTTGGGTTTTTGTATTAATACTTAGTCTTCTGTTTTAATGAACTTATTTTATTAAACATGTATTGAAATACCAATAATATTCTAAGCAGTTATCAAATAATTTGCACAGCAGATATCTGCAGTTATTTGGTACTATTATCTTTATCTCAATGTCACACTTTTTTTTCTGACAAAATCTTGTCAAACAAAAGTTTCTTTAACCTGGTTATAGTCAGATAAATAGAAGTACCTCTGTATTAGTCACTACTGGTCCAAGAGAACTGAAGGGGTATGGTCTAGGGAATAGAAAGTTAATCTGATTTGAAAGTTTCAGATTTGGTTTACATATATACTGGTGGCAGTGATTTATTTCTGTACACTGCAATGTCAGAACAATGACAAAACTAGTCTAGAGTGATAACACTGAAGATTGGCACCATTATTTTCTATTGCTTATGACTCATAGAAACTGGCACTTTTGTTGTCAGAACTGGAACAGAGATATTATCTTGGAGGGGAAATTTGATTAATTCCATGAGGTAAGGCTACTAAAGGTGTGAGACAGGACTGGGCAAAATAAGTCATTTTACATAATAGTGAAACTAAGAGACATTGATAAGAGTGTGGTGGTTACGGGGTGGGGGGAATGGGAGAGGGATAGGGGGTGGGGAGGGGCACAAAGAAAACAAGATAGAGGGTGACAGAGGACAATCTGACTTTGGGTATTGGGTATGCAACATAATTGAACGACAAGATAACCTGGACTTGTTATCTTTGAATATATGTATCCTGATTTATTGATGTCACCCCATTAAAAAAATAAAATTAAAAAAAAATAAGTCATTTTACATTTAAGTAAGCACATTTAGGAATTGGTGATCTCTGAGCTAGCATCAGGAATGTTTTAGAACTTAAACTATAAATAGATATGATAGGTAGTTCTGTAATCTTCAAAATATTTAAAAATAAAACACTCAACTACTTGAAGGTTAAGGAATTATATACCCAAGAGAGAAAACTTGTCTATATGGGTACATAATGATGTGGCAAAATAGTAACATAAAAGTAATACTAATAGGAGATAATTTGATTCAATACTTCATTTCTTACTGAAGTGAAAACAAATGAACAAACAGAAAAAACAGACATTGTCTGAACACCTCCACATATTTTAGGGACTAAATCCACCAACCTATCTATAGATGTTTCTACCTTCTCTGTCTTCTCTCATATTTCAATGAATGAACTAGTCCATTTATAATATTACACTTTCTATGTGTGCACAGATTTATTTCCTGTCAAATTTTTGGAGAAACTACACAATAATTTCTTTTTCCTACATCATTAGCTTTTTTTCCTTTCTAATGTACTATTAGCAGCATAAGAGTATGACATAATATATTCTATCTCAAAATTAAATAAATATATTGCCTCAATTCCACCCCTACAATCTCTATCTTATTCATTTTATTCAGTTATATAAGAGGAAAAATTATCTTCAAAAGCATTGATAATATTTGTCTTCTTCTGGGTATCTTCTACATAGAATTAATATTACATCAGGTTTTTGTTTTCACCATTCCACAAACTTACACTTGTTGAAAGCCACCACTGGTCACCTCGGTATTACAGTACTCTAATATCAACTGTTATGGCTCACTTCACTTAACTTTAGCAAATTTTGACATAGCTGATTATTCTTTCTTATGTGAAACAATTCCACCAATTGGTTTTCATTCCATTTTCATAGTTCTTTTCTCACAGGCTGATTCGTCTGTATCTCTTTGTGTACAACTCACATTTTTCTCATGTGTAAAATTTGGGGTATTCTAGGGAACAGTATCTACAGAGGTGAAAGGTTTGCAGTTGTTAGTACACAACACAGAGTTTATTCTTATATTATTATTCATTCTTTTATTACAGGCAGTCTCTGGGGTCACAAATGAGAAAAGTTCTGTAGGTTTGTTTTTAAGTTAAATTTGTATGTAAGTTGGAACAAGTACTATTAAATGCAACTTATATTGGTGTTTGCATTAACATATTATTTATTTTTACCTTTCCGTGCACATAAATACTTAAACACTTTCAAATACAAGCTTAAACAATCTTGGATGATGCAGAAGATGATGGGCTTGTTGGAGAAGATGGGATTGGAGGTAGAGAGTCAGGGTTTGATTCTGCTGCTAGAGTCAGTTTCTTAAAGTAAGCATCAAGGGAGGTTTGTATAGAGCTTTTCTTTTTCTCATCATAAATAGTCCTATAGCATCTCAAGCCTTTGATAACTGGATGGTAAACTTTAGTAAACTTCTCTGTATCAGGATCTTGATCCTCTAATGTTGCCATTCCTGCTTCAATGAGATGAAAAGCATCAGCTCTCCTTTGTAGAGAACTTTTTCAGTTCTGGAGTTTCGAGGTTCCTGTTTTCTTCCCTAAAAGCTATTATCTGCTGTTCTAGTTTCATAAGCTGTCCATTGGTTAGTAATTTGCCATGGGAATCAAATAACTCTATGATACATTTTTCACTGATGCTCAACTGCTATTGATTATCAACAGCACTTATGGCATTTGTTTGTAAGTACAAGGTGTATTTAAGTTGGATGTTTGTAACTTGGGGCTTACGATATATATTTTTCCATATGAACAACTATAAACTTACTTTTGCCCAACCATGTATATCCTTTTCATTTTTATAATTTTCTTAGGTAATTTCACTCAACATTATAGCTTTATAGCAATATTTAAATTGATTATTCCAAAATAATATTTAGTCCTAATCTTTAATATATAAATCCCAAACACACTCTATAAATAAACAAAATGATAAATGGAACTTTATCAGAATTTACAAGTCTTGCTTTCTTGTAAGACTTTTAGGATACTAAAAGGACAAGTCACAAATTGGGAGGCATTTCAAAATCACATGACAATGAATATGTATTCTAAATATATTAAAAAACCCAAAATATTAGACAGCAAAATAAAAACATTGGCAAAAGATATAAGCAGATATTTAACCAAAGACAATGGATAGATGGATAGCAAGTACATAAAAAAATACTTAATTTCAATATTTATTTAAGAAAAGCAACACTAATATAGTGAGATAAACTACACACCACTTAGAATGCTAAAAATTAAAACTAAAAACTGACATTACCAAATAATGACAAGATTGTTGAAAACAAGAAGCCTTACAACTTATTCGTGTGAATGAAAAATGGTATGGCTCTCTTGAAAATTTCTGTAAACTTAAAAGTACATTTGTGGTAAGCTAACTCCTTGCTATTTACCTATGAGAAATAAAAAACTTTTGCTCACATAAAATCCTGCACATAAATATTTATAGCAGCTTTATTCATAATCACCAATAATTGGAAAAGAGCCCAAATGTCAATAAGCAAACTGGTATGTCCACACACCTCTACATATCCATGACTCAGGTTAAAATGCTTAGAGCCTTTGTTGACACCTACTTTTCTTGGGCACTGTACATTCAACTCTTACAACAAACACTGTTGTTTTACTTTAAAAATACATGCAGGCCCTTCCCATCATATCTATTTTATGGCACCATCATCTCTTATCTGGACTGCAGGAACAGATCCCATCTTGAGCTTCTGTGGGCTCAGGGTAATGGTACAAGTAGAAACCCACATACTACATATCTAAATATCTAAAATTTTAAACCGTTTCCTGGGCCCCTGTCAATTCTTAGCTTGCTTCCTTCTCTTCTTACCATGCTGTATCCTATAAAGGAAGGCTCTCATCCAAAACCTCTGAAAACAACCATTTATTGGCCACATCTCAGACTTAAGATGAATATACCCATGGATAGTTAAATAATTTGTGGAGTTCCATGAAAAATTAAAACACTGGGCCCTGGCCGGTTGGCTCAGTGGTAGAGCGTTGGCCTGGCGTGCGGGGGACCCGGGTTTGATTCCCGGCCAGGGCACATAGGAGAAGCGCCCATTTGCTTCTCCACCCCCCCTTCTTCCTTCCTCTCTGTCTCTCTCTTCCCCTCCCACAGTCAAGGCTCCATTGGAGCAAAGATGGCCTGGGCGCTGGGGATGGCTCCTTGGCCTCTGCCCCAGGTGCTAGAGTGGCTCTGGTCGCGGCAGAGCGACGCCCTGGAGGGGCAGAGCATCGGCCCTGGTGGGCGTGCCAGGTGGATCCCGGTCGGGTGCATGCGGGAGTCTGTCTGTCTCTCCCTGTTTCCAGCTTCAGAAAAATGAAAACAAAAAAAAATAAAGAAAAAAAAAAGAAAAAATTAGGAGAAGAAAAGATGTCATTAAGGTTAGTAAATATAAAGATTTTTCTTTCTTTGATCATCTCTTAACTTGTCTGTGTTTATTGCTTTTTAAAGTCAGTCTAGAGAAGAAAAAAATTAATATTGTCTGTTAGCATACGTTTTACCATTGATCTTTATATTGTGTAATTTCGGTTTTAAATTCAAATAAAAGAACATTTGTTCTTGTATGCAGTCACTGAAATTACAGTTTGTATTTGAGCTTGTATATGCATATGAATTTTTTTCTTACCAAAATAGTTGAAATCCTGTATATACTAATTCAACTGTTTTTACTTCACTTTTGACATGTGCACCTTTGGCTAACACTGTCTACCTTTAGTTTATTGTTAATTAAAGAAGAACTGAAAGGAAAAAGAAATGTTCGTTTCTGTTTCTTTCTAGTGTTATTACATTTTTTCATGTAAGTAGTTGGCTAATCCAAAAAACTAGTAAGAAAGAATACAACAGAGTCCTTGGTTTATTTTTTAGAATGCTATTTCTTTATTTCTATAAGCAAAACAAGTTTTGTTTTGAACTGAGATAGTGACCTCTATCACTGTCAGCCTTCTCCATTCGTCCCTTATTTAGTTATAAATATAACACGATTTCTATATCTATACTTTGCAATTGTTGAATTCCTGAGCATTTTAGACCCATTGAAATTCTGTATTCATGGAATATCCTGAAATCTACATATGATTAAGGAGCAAAGTATAATTTACATGCTAATTGTGTATATTTCCTTTGCTTATGTACAAGTATGATTATTCCAGGTTTCAGGACAATAGCCTCATAACTGGCTTTTTTTGTTTATTTGTTTCTAACTATACTATCTTTTATCCACATATCATCAAAAGTAATCCTCTTTGAATGTATGTTAGACCACTGGCCATTCTCAGTGGTTGAGAATTGGTCCAGCTTTTTAATATCCTGGGTTCGATTCCTAGTCAGGGCACACAAGAGAAGCACCCAGCTGCTTCACCACCCCTTCCCTTCTTACATCTCTCCCGCTTTCTCTCTTCCCCTCCTGCTGCCATGGCTCAATTTGAGTGAGCTGGCTCTGGGCTCAGGGTGGTTCCATGGCCTTCCCTCAGATGCTACTGAGCTCCAGTGCTGCAAGTGGGCAGAGCATTGCCCCCTAGTGAGCTTGCCTGGTGGATCCCTGTCAGGACACATCTGGGATTTTGTCTCTGCCACCCCTCCTCTCACTGAATTAAAAAATAATAATAAGTATAGTAGACCGTAACACTTTTCTGGAAGACCATCAATCATGTTCCATATCAGAAGACCAAAGTGCTTGATGATGTGGACAAAAAATATATATAGAAAGAAAGAAAAAAAATTTATAATAAATCAAGATATGGCCACGAACTAAACTTGACAAGCCCAAGGAAAACCTACCCAATGGCCTTGCAAACTCAGGGAACTAAGGTAAACACAGGATGGTCAAACCATTCTAATTAAAAGCAGTTTATGGTTGGGTAGTCATATCCTAGGGCAGGGGTCGGGAACCTTTTTCGCTGAGAGAGCCATGAATGCTACATATTTTAAAATGTAATTCTATGAGAGCCATATAATGACCCCGTGTACATTACACATTATCCAATAAAAATTTGGTGTTATCCCAGAGGACATCTGTGATTGGCTCCAGCCACCCGCAACCAGAAACATGAGTAGTAGGAAATGAATGGATTGTAATACATGAGAATATTTTATATTTTTAACACTATTTTTTTTATTAAAGATTTGTCTGCAAGCCAGATGCAGCCATCAAAAGAGCCACATCTGGCTCATGAGCCATAGGTTTCGACCCCTGACCCCTGTACTAGGGAGTTGTTCTCTGCCTCAACTGAGGACAATGTTTGCTTTGAAGCCTGTCTGCTGTCTTTTGCATCTGCAATTGTGTACTTGATAACATGCCTTTGTAATGTAGGAGTAATCTTTTTTTCCTGCCCCCTCAGGGCAGGCATCCTACCAGAGCAGGAACCAACAAAACCTTTCATTGTTGTTATTATCATGCTAATTAACTGTCTTCTAGTGTATGCATTTTTCCTTTTTATTCAATCCCAGAGGTTTCCCTGCTTTGCTTTCTCCAGATCCCTAATCTATCAGCAATTTCATGTTACTGTACTCCCTTATGTCTTCCCCTTTGATTCTAATGTATAAAATAAGTGGTAAAACCACCATTTGGCGGAGCACTTTATCAATCTGTTGAGACTGTTTCCTGACAATTGTCGACAATTTGGCTCAGATAAACTCCTAAAAATCCTTAAATGTTTGGAATTTTTTTTTTTTCATTGACATTGACCTGCTGATGCCATCACTTAACTTTTATTTACTCTCCAATTCCACTCCAGTTATACTGGCAGTTTTTTCTGTTTTTCTGTTCTTTGAATACAAAACTAAACTATTATGTCAATCTTTATTATTAATGAGAGCAATCTTACTGGTCTCTCCAGACCACCATTGTTTTCCAATTATCAAATGTTGATATTGTAATATACTCTTAAAATAACAAGTTTGAGCTTATTATCTGACTGCTGCAATGTTTTGAATGGCTTTTCTTTACCTATAAGATAAAGTCTAAGTCTTCACATGAGGAACAGATAATTTATTCAAAATAGCAGAGTAGTTGATAAATATTAAATATTAAATTAGTGAGTGAAAGTTATTAATAAGAAAATGAACTGATGAGCTCAGCACTCTTTCCATGGGCCATGGTGTAATTTTCATCTCTCTTTTAATAAATTTAAGTAATATTGTCTTTTTTATATTTTGGTTTTTCACATTTCTTTCTCACACCTTTTTGCTCATTCTCTGTCACCTTCATCCTTACTCACTCAGTGACATTTGCCCAAAACTGTTTGAAAGGAAAATTGTCACAAATATAGTAGAAAGTTCTTTTAATGAATAATAAATGTTAAACAGTAATAATGCCTTATTAGAAGTAAAAGAGCTGATAATTAGCATTACAGATTAGTAGAGACCTGCACCCTCTGGGTGTAAAAGAATTGAGTTAGATCTAAAATCAATCAGAAAATAAGTAAGTTGTCAATAATAATGACAGAAACATTGACCTCCAGGCTAAAACCCATAACTTTTTAGACTGCGAATACTTTTGGATGCCAATTGCTTTGACTTCTGCTAGAGTATGTGGGCATCACTGGTCAATTAGTTGAAATAACTACAATTATGCTGCTTTCCACTAGAGATTACATATTTTTTATATCACTTTTTATCATATTCCACAAATCTCTATGCTTATATAACTTACCGGAAAGTATTTTTGTAATATTCAATAATTATTCTTGCACAGAACCAAAATAACCCTTTCCTGTGGAGTTCATGCTACACAGATTTCAAATCAGTTATCTTAATAAAATAATATCAGAAGATTGTCTTAATTATAAGTTTTGAAATTGTCAAATTTATGAGAGTAATTGAGATTTTTTTTGGTAGATATTTTTGATGATAAATAGATTTCCTTCTACTCTGTATTAAAGAACAGCTTGTTTCCTTTGGATTAAATTTTTATGGTAAAATGCAAATAATTTTCCATTTTTATAATTTATGATATTATTATCATATCCTGTTACATAAAATGACAATGAGCAAAAACACTCCTGCTGCTTCAATCTGTGTGAAAAGCTTCTTTAAAATATATTGTCTCTATTCTTATCTGTAGCTATAGCTGTAGGAAGTTTAAATTTCCTCACAGTATTTACTAGATGATGCTAATACTTGGTTATAATAGGCACTAAAAATATAACATGCATTTGCTTAGCTCAAATTTTAAACAGCCAAACTCTGAATAAAAATCATATGTTTTCAAGATTCAATCCTGCCTGTCAGTGTTTATTATTATTATTATTGGCATTTCTTTTCTTTTTTAATGTAAGAAAATGAATATCTACTTAGCATTTAAAATCACAAGAAAACCCAATTTATTAAAAACTAAAAATGAACAAACATTACAAAATCCATAAAAATAACATAATATTTATAATAACTGCTTGACACATTCTACATTTTCCCCATTTTGTAAGCATGCTTTATGCTCTTTAACTCTTCCCGTGACAAGGATTTTGTAATACAAACTTTCACAGACATAATAGAAAGATAATTCATTTTTTTCTTTAGCATGATGGGTCAAAATTTGTTTTTATAATTATTGCTGGGAAAATTTATTTCATCATTAAAATTCTTTATTTATTATTTTTTATTTATTGTTTTGAGAGAGGCAAAATGAAAGAGAGACAAGAACATTGAGCTAATCCTGTACATGCCCTGACCTAAGAAATGAATTGGCAACCTACACGCTCAGGACAACTCTTTAACCAAGAAAGTTATCCAGCCAGGGCTTAATTTTTTTTTTTAGAGAGACAGAGAGAGAAAAGTAGAGGATAGTAGAGAGAGGGAATGGGGAAGGGAAGAATTCATTTGTTGTTCCACTCAGTTATGCATTCTTTGGTTGCTTCCTGTGTGCACTCTGACCGAGGATGGAACTCTCAACCTTGTTTTTTTTGTTTTTGTTTTGTTTTTTTTTTGTTTTTTTTGCAGAACCACATACTTCCCATGATAAGCACTATAAGACACATTCATATCAGTGTATGACTTCTAGGCCTGCACTTCTCTGTAATGATGCCAGATGAGGTGACTCAGTGAGTGGTAATGATAATGAAAGCCATTCTTACCCCTGACAGGTACAGAAACCATATTAATATCCTTAGGTGACTGAATAAAAAATAAATACATCTTATTAAACGTCAGCTAAATGTGCTCCCACTTCACAATGTTTCTTTCTTACAAGGTAAATAAGTCCTTGAAATCTGTTGTGTAGCATAGTGTCTATAGTTAATAACACTATTGTACACTTAAAAATTTTGCTAAGGTAGATCTTTCCTCTTTTTCTTTTTAAGATTTTTACTTATTCATTTTATAGAAAAGAGAGAGAGAGAGATAGAAGGAGGGGGAAGCAGAAAGCATCAACACCCATATGTGCCTTGATCAGGCAAGCCCAAGGTTTCAAACCAATGAGCTCAGAGTTCCAGGTCAATGCTTTATCTTCTGCACCATCACAGGTCAGGCCTAAGGTGGATGTTATGTGTGTGTTTATTATAAAAAATAATAATGAATACAAAGGAAAAGAAGAAACTTTTGAAGTGTTGAATATGTTTATGGAATAGATTGTGGTGATGATTTCAGGAGTGTATACTTGTCTACAAACTCATCAAGTCGTACATATTCAATATACACAACTTTTTGTATGTCATTCATACATCAAGATTTTAAAAAATGTATCCCCATTCAACTTCTCCTTAGCCTTATCCCCAAAATGACTACAGCTACTAAGTTCTCACTCTACCAAGAAGAAATGTGTAATGGAAAGAAAGTTAAAATAAAAAGAGACAGTGATCTTAGCCACTTTCATATTTTGCAAAACAAAAGGCCAAATTTATGTATTGCCTTGGGAAAGATGATATAAATAAGGGTTCTTAAACTTATTCTTAATTTGCTTTATGATAAGAGTGTTTTGGCTTACACCATTAGCATAGTACTTTTCTTTATACTCACTTTTTGTCATCTTTTCTGTTACTACAATACAATGTACAATTTATATCTTTTTTCTTTTTCTGTGGCTTAGTTGTGTTTTTATGTTCTAGATTATGATTTTACAACTGTGTTAGGATAGGTAAGTGACTTAGGCTAGGGAGTGTTTCAACTGACACCCAAATTCTGGTACATCACTGTAGCAAGAATGGAATTGTGTTCTAACCCCAGGACCCTCTGTATAGATGTTTCTATCAAAGTCCACAAAAAAGGCCTAAAAACATTAATATCCCAGCAGCAATGAGTATATCTAGTTCCCAGATCTTGTTGCTTTAAATGGAGTTATCCAATAAATGAAGAGAAATAGCTTTCTGTAGGACTGGAAGAAGGAAAAACACAAGATGAATCTGGAATATCTTGATGTGCCAGAAAGTAAGAAAGTGTCCCAAAAATGACAAGGGCATGTAAAAGGGACACAAGAGCCAACTTGAAGTGTTTTCCATAGATTAAATCTAAGATCATTGAATATCAAAATAAATAACAGAAATAACATATTATAACCCATTTTTTATTTATTTATTTTTTAATTTTTTTTTTTATTTTAGAGAGGAGAGGGGAAGAGAGAGAGAGAGAGAGAGAAAGAAGGGGGAGGAGCAGGAAGCATCAACTCCCATATGTGCCTTGACCAGGCAAGCCAGGGTTTTGAACCGGCAACCTCAGTGTTTCCAGGTTGACGCTTTATCCACTGTGCCACCACAGGTTAGGCTAACCCATTTTATAAAATAAAAATTCATGAGACTATATTTTTATGATAAGTAAATAAATAAGAAAGGAAAATAGCTCCTGTTAGCAGAATTTCAACTAGTACATGTAGAAAGACTGGTGTAATTAGCAAATCACCCTTGGGAAGCATATTTTCACAGTCTCAAAGTATCACCCTACAAAATATTTATAACAAAATGGAAATAGTCACTTTTCAGTGAAGAAATCTGGTATATACCATCTTAACTAGTGATTAAAGTAAATATCACTAATAATGGACAAATCAATGTGCCTCCTGATATAATACACTGACAAAGCAAACCATTATTTCTGTGATATTTTTGCAAAAAAATGCATAACTGAATCTACTCATAGGGAAACAACAGGCTCAAACTGAGGGACTGTCTACAAAACAACTAAACTGCACTTTAAAAATGTCCAGGTCATGAAAGACGGGAAAAACTGAGAAGCTGTTCCAGATAGAATAAAACTAAAGAGATGTGACAACTAAATGTAACATATGGTCCTGGATTAGATCCCAGACCAGAAGAAAAAAATGTACATTATTCACTGACTGATTGATTATTAAAGGACATTATTGGACCATTGGTGAAACTGAATGGATTTTGCAGATTTCATGGTAGTATTACATAAATGTTAATATTCTAATTTTGATTATATAGGAAAGGGCTTTGTTATTTTAGGAAATACACACTGAAATATTTAGGGGCAATGAGTATCATGCTTGCAACTTGCTCTCCATTGATTAGAAAAAAATAATAAAAAATATATTTTTTAAGGAAAGACTGATACAGCAAATGTGAATAATTGGGAAATTTGAGTGACAGTATATGAGAGATCTTTGTATTATTCTTGTAACTTTCTTATAAGCCTGGCATTATTTCAAAATAAAAAAATAAAATGAATGTCTATTGCAAAAATATTATATTAAGAAATGAGTTGTCTACTTAATCAAACTAGTCTATGTTTAGCTCATTAACTACTTTGAGTGATAAGTAACCTCATATCTGAAAGGCGATTAACATAATTAAAAGTCAGTGCAAAAATATTGTTTTCCTCTTGACCAATTCTTAATCATACAGAACTTCTCCAAGAACACTTCTAGAGTGTAAAATGAGCTATACATGTTTCAACCAATCAGCCATGTTAATTAAACCTGAACTAGAGTTTTATGGAGTGAACAATGAAGGCAGGTAACAGATATTAATAAAAAATTGAGAATGTGATTGTACAGTAGCATAGGCATTCACCCCTCCCCCTTTTTGTTGAATTTATTGGGCTAACTTTGGGTAAAAAAGAACATAGGGGTGCATATATTCTTTCATATTAGTGTATTGAATTTCTTCTGATAAATTTCTAGAAGTAGAATCTCCAGTCATAAGGCAGTTCCATTTTTAATTTTTGAGGTAACTTTGTATTGCTTTCTACTATGGTTGCACTGATCTACATCCCCATTAACAATGCACAAGGATCCCTTTCTCCACATCTTTGTCAACTTTTACTGTTCGTTGATTTATTGATGACAGCCATTCTGACAGGTGTGAAGTAATATCGCACTGTGATTTTAATTTTCATTTCTCTGATCATTAGTGAGTGATGAGCATTTTTTTCATTTATCTATTGACTTATTCAGGTCCTTTGTCCACTTTTTTTTTTCAAAGTATAATTTTATTTTATTTTTAATGAGGTGACATTGATAAATCAGGGTATATATGTTCAGAGAAAACATCTCTAGGTTATTTTGACATTTGATTATGCTGCATTGCAATCACCCAAAGTCCAATTGTCTTCCATCACCTTCTAACTGGTTTTCTTTGTGCCTCTCGCCTCCCCCAACCCCCTCCCTCTCCTCCCCCCCACCCCGTAACCCCCACATTCTTGTCCATGTCTCTGAGTCTCATTTTATGTCCCACCTATGTATGGAGTCATATAGTTCTTAGTTTTTTCTGATTTACTTATTTCACTCAGTATAATGTTATCATGGTCCATCCATCCATGTTGTTGTAAATGATCCAATGTCATCATTTCTTACGGCTGAGTAGTATTCCATAGTATATATGTACCAATGCTTTTTAATCCACTCATCCACTGATGCCTTTGTCTACTTTTTAATAGCATTGTTTGTCTTCTTAGTGTTGAGTCTTATAAGTTTTTATATATATAAATTTTGGATAGTAAGTCTTTATCAAATATACTGGTGAATATGTTCTCCCATTCAGTAGGTTGTGTTTTCATTTTGCTGATTTTATTTTTGCTATGGAAATATTTGTTTAATTTGACACAGTCTCATTTGTATATTATTATTTATTTTGCTTCCTTTGATTAACTTGATATACCAGAAGGAATATTGCTACAAAAATGTTCAAGATATTACTAACCACTTTTTCTCTTTGAAGTTTTGTTTTCTAGTCTAATATTTAAGTTTTTAAATCCATTTTGAGATTATTCTTATGTATGCTGTAAGAAGATGGTCTAGTCTCATTTTTCCTATGTATCTGTTCAATTTTCACATCATTTAATGAATAAACTATTGTTACCCCATTTTATGTTTTTGCCTCCTTTGTGATAAACTGACTATAAAGGCATAAATTTACTTGGGATTCTCTATTCTTTTCCATTGATCTATATGTTTGTTTTTATGTTATTTTGATTACTATGGCCTCGTAGTATACTTTGATATCAGGTAGCATGATTCCTCCAACTTTGTTTTTCTTTTTCAAGATTCTTGTTGCTATTCAGGGTTCTTTGTGTTTCCATATACATTTTTGGAATATTAGTTCTATTTCTGTGAAATACATTATTTGTATATTTATAAGAAATGCATTGAATATATACATTGCTTTAAGTCAGGGGTCCCCAAACTTTTTACACAGGGGGCCAGTTCACTGTCCCTCAGACCGTTGGAGGGCCAGACTATAAAAAAATCTATGAACAAATCCCTATGCACACTGCACATATCTTATTTTAAAGTAAAAAAACAAAACGGGAACAAATACAAGATTTAAAATAAAGAACAAGTAAATTTAGATCAACAAACTGACCAGTATGTCAATGGGAACTAGGCTCCTCTCACTGGTCATCAATGAAAGAGGTACCCCTTCTGGAAGTGCGGCAGGGGTCAGATAAATGGCCTCAGGGGGCCACATGCGGCCCGTGGGCCGTAGTTTTGGGACCCCTGCTTTAAGTAGTATGGATATTTTAACAATGCTAATTCTTCCTGTCTATGGACATGGTGTATGCATTCACTTATTTATATCTTCTTCAGTTTCTGTCTTAACTGTCTTATAATTTTTCTGAGTATAGGTCTTTTACATCTTTGGTCAACTTTATTCTTAGTAGTTTGATTTTTTTTTTCCTATTTGAAGCAATTATAAATTGTCTTGTTTTCTTAGTTCTTTTTTCTTATAGTTAATTATTGGTATAAAAATGAAACTGATTTTTGGATATTTATTCTGTAGCCTGCTACTTTACTGAATTTATCAGTTCTAGTAGTTTTTTGTTTGTTTGTTTGTTTTTTGGCAGAATTTATAGCAGTGGTTTTCAACTGCCCCACCGCAAACCAGTACCATGCTGCCAGAAATTTTGTGCTGGTCCACAAAAGAGTTAATTTTCATACATCAAGGCAGTATGGAGAGGCATGAAATTTCTGGTAGCTTTGCACCAGTCTTCGAAAGGTAGTTGAAAACTACTGTACTTAATTACCTGAACTGGGTACTTCAGGAGTGTCCTTTTGTGAGTTACATAGGCCTTCCTGTTGTAATTGAGTGTTAATTGCTATTGGCCCATTCTTGCATGAGATTGATCTTCAGGCTGCCTGACTGTGAGGCTCAACCCTGACCAAGTTGTGCAAGCTCTTATGCAGATGCTGACCACACAAAGTGCATTCTACTCTACAGGGTTGGTGCCTGGCAAGATCTCCCCTTCCAGTACAGATCTGAAGCTATATTTTAGTATCTTTTAGCCAGGGCACTTTTGGCATTTTAAGTGGTATAATTGTTTATTTTTCAGAACTTTCTAACATATTACAATGTGTATATTATCTCTGATCTTTATACACTAAACATCTCCCATCCCCAATCAATGGGCAACCTAAAATGACTCTACTCATTTCAAATTGTATCTTAGCAAGCTATATTAACTCTGGTTGAAAACTGCTATCCTAAATATTAAATACATGTTTGAAAAGGGAGGTAAATTAAGTTTGAAGTTACTAATGTTGATTTTTCCTTTATTTATTTCTTTGATTATGTGATTAACAAATATTTAGAAATTCCAGAATGATGACATGGAATACTCTTGACCTAACGTTCCATCTATCTCTATATTCTCCTCAGATTAGAAGAGCAATTAACACTGTTAGTCTGATTGTAAAGCATTGACTGAGCCACACATAAAGTGTTCTAAAAGATTGTTGACTCACAAAATTTTTGTCTCTTCTAATTTCTTTTTTATTTTCTTAAGTAGGAAGTGGGGAAGCAGGGCAGAGAGACAGACTCCCACATGCACACTGAACGAGATCCACATGGCAAGCCCCCTATCCAGTGATGCTCTGCCCATCTGGGGCTGCTGTTCCATTGCTTGGCAACCAAGCTATTTTAGTGCCAGAGGTGAGGCTATGGAGCCATCCTCAGTGCCTGGAGCCATCTTGCTCCAACTGTGCCATGGCTGTGGGAATGGAAGAGAGAGATAAAGACAGAAAGAGAAGGGAGAGGGGTAAGGGTGGAGAAGCAGAAGATTGCTTCTCCTGTGTGCCCTGACTAGGAATCAAACCTCAGACATCCATATGCCAGGCTGACACTCTACCACTGAGCCAACAAGCCAAGGCCTGTCTGTTCTAAATTAATCTCCAATATATTATGTCTTCTGGATAACCACTTCTTTGTATTATTTTTTTTCTTTTCCATTCATAGTGCCAAGTGACCCAATTCTTTTAAGTCATGAACTTGTAGCAAGATTTAAAATCAGGAAAAAGATTTGCTTGAGTCTTGAGTTCAAGTCACATGTTCTCATAGAATATTATAAAAAGTCTTAAACTAGTATAAAAGGACTATTCAAACTAATTATTTATCTTGTTTCTCATTTTGTGTGTGCATAATCACTTAGGGATGCATTTGAGCAATAACAAGGAAAAGGCAAGATTATAACCCTCTGATTGTATGAGTCTTCTGACACTATAGACTTACCATAATTTTCATTTCATGAAATCCTTCTACTTTCCACCCTCATGGGTTTCCATTACTTAATGCTAATTATGGAAATATGAATAAAAATAATATAACCCACAAATAAAAAGAGACATAGAAATGGGGAAATAAACATCCAAGACCAGCAGTGTAGTCTCTGGAATTCAGCCAGAAGTTTAGAATCAGGAAGAGATTTTACAAAGAAAGGAAATGGCTGTGGGGTGTCAGTGATGAGGGAACACAGAAAACATTAATTGTATTTCCCCTCTTGTGGGGAAATACAGATTGCAGGTGTGAATCAGAGCTCTACTTAAGAAGGATTTGAGAAAAAGGAATTAGAAAGTGCCCAGGGCCAAAGATGAAAGAAAAGCATACCCTTTAGATGAGACCAAGACATGGTAGAAAAGGGTAGGTTAGCCTTGTACCTTAATAGTCACAGGAAAAAAGGAATATGTTGAAGATAAGGCTACAACTGAAACAAGACAGTATCAAAAAATCATGAAGAAGTTTAAAGAAAAAAAACTTTACTCTTATTTCTAAAAGTGCTGATATCATCAAAAGAAAATGCACTCCTTTTTAGTCTATGTTTAAAGTTTGCCTCTGTTTGTCATCTCAAGGGTTTCTCCTGTCAGCAGTAGCAGTAGTTATATGAAGGAACCTGAATACACACAGATATATTTTGAAACCTGGACAATTTAACCTAAAATACATTTTAGCTTTGGAGTGCCCTTGAGGGTGCAACTGAATTGCTCAGGAGATGAATAATGGGTTTCATTACTATGACGAGTTGAAATCTAACATAACCCAAGGTATTCCCTTGCTGTTGAGTAGCTTAGAGATCGTGGAAGGTAATGCAACTCCACTTTGAGTAATTCCTTATTCTACCATGGAAGCCATCAGCAAAGGAGTATTTTCTTCCTGCAAAGGAGAAGTGTATCTGTTATGGTAGACACAAGAAACAGAAGCCACCTCTTTGTATATTCAAATAACCTTGTTGTAGATCATTTTAGTTCTGTGATGCAAAAATATAAATGTATATTTATAATGCATGCTATAAAAATAGACTTAATTAATACCTTATGGGCATATATAATACCTATACATTTTGCTTTTGTGTGTGTACCCAAATAGTCATATGAATAATAATGCTAGATCATCAATTAAGAGACACTTTTTGTTACACATGCTTTCTTAATAAAATATAAGTTCAACACTGTGAGGTTACTTCTTTTTTACACTATTGAAAGTCCAGAGCCAGATGGCTTCTACTGTAATTTTTATCAAATATTAAATGAAAAAATTAATTATAATCTTACACAATTTTCCAGATAATAGGAAAATAAGGTTTACCTGCTTTTGTTTTTAGAAAGCTTTTCAATTAAGCCATCTTTTCTCATTCTAAAACTGTATCAATGAGGATAATATGTACCACGATCACAAGTGAACTCACAAGTTCTGTGATTTAACACAATCAAAGTTGGTTTGTTGTTAACCTAAACTAACAGATACTGACAGTCTTTCACCTAAGATTTAAAGATCACTGGGATCCTCAACTTCATGGCTCTGCCATTCTCTAGAACCTTCGGTCTTATGGATCCAACTGACAGAAAGAGGAAGAATGGCAGAAAAGCACACGGTGCAATATACAAGTGATATACAATAGAACTCTACAGTTGGAACCTATATCATTTTATTAACCAATATCATCTCAAAGCATTCAATTAAACTAAATAAATGCATTTCACCCTTCAAAAAACAATGAAAAGAAATGGTCTTCTTAACTATCTTAGAAAATGTGACTCTAATTACTTATATACACAATTTACTATTGAAAAGCAGTCAGATGATTCCAAGGCCCCAGAACAAGATCTGGGAGATGGAATCCCTAACTAGTAGCTCCACAGTGTTTGTAAAGAAGTGCTAACTATTTCTTTATGGGGCCCATGCAATGTTCTGTTTACACTTACTTATCATTCAATCCAGGACACTTGAGTGTTATTGCCTTTCTCAAAATTGTTCTGGGTCAAATGATAAGTTATATAATCATCCTATATTTGCTACAGTGCTCTTAAAATACTACTAAAGATTTTTGTAATTGTTGTTCGATTTTAGTTTGTTTCTAATATATAAAAAATAGATGAATACCCTAACATTATAGTGTTTTGTCATACCTATCATTAACATACTAAAAATATGTTTCAGACATATTTAATAATAAGTTTTCAAAAAATGTATCAAGATTATGTCATAAATTTATCAAAAATAATATGTTTAGCATTTTTTGACCCTAAATAATAACAGTTTTGAAAAAATTTATAAACAATTAAGTGAAATTCTGCCAGATGTTCCAAGATACAGTGAATATTTAAAAAACATGTTGGAGAAAAATTTAAATACACAGTAAAAGTATGCCTAAAAGAAAAAAGGCAACTGAAGTATTCTGCTTCCTGAAAGCAACAGAATTGAATATATGTCCCTTTAAAGCTCCATAAGTTCTTTAATTCTGAAATAAACTCTCCTGCAGAGTACAATTTGAGTACATAAAATATTTTTAAATGATATGATAAAGCAAGTAAAGATGTAGTAATAGACTCGTTAAGCAATAACATGTCTTGTATCTTGAATACTAGCACTTTGTGATGTGCAAGATTTGCTTATGATATCTATCTGAGAAATAGCACATAACATGTCAGAGTGTTGAATTCCCAAGGTAAAAGTAATATTCTATCTCTTGAAATAAAATGAAGACTTCACTTCATTAAAATGCAATTGTCAGCTGGGGGGATGAGAAATTCTTTGTTATGTCAAAATAAAACAAATAGAACAGAACATGAATTAAAAAAAAATCTTGAGACAGCAGCATGTATAATTTAACAAGATACCTCTACTATGACTGTTTTTTGTAATATAAAGGTATTATAGATGTCCCATTCCACTTATTTTTTTTCTAATCTGTCCACCCTTACCCAGTGCCTCTTTGCCATACATGCTTATTTCAATAGTCAGGTAAGCATAGCTGCCAGATGTCAACGTCACTGTGAAGATTTTATAAAATCTTAAATGTCTTAAACTCCAAAATAACAGCCTGACCAGTACATTCTGAGCTGAAACCTCATAAATTCTTAATTGTACTTTTCAATGGCAAATATTCTGATACTTTCTTAATAATGATTCACACCATAAAAAATAAAAACAAGAAGAAATTAATGTCTTCATCCTTTTAATAGAAAATGTCAAAATGTTTTCTTATTTGTAAAGTCTTAGTGAAATGTGTCGCTTTTAATGTTCTAGAATGTGTAAATTTCTAGTTTTACAGACTTTTTTGGGAAATTATTTTCCATTACATCCACTGTCATTTACTAAGATGTCACTCATATTCTTTGAAATTAGATAAAATTTAAAATTTTAATGAATTATTTATAAATATATTACTGGGATATAAAAGGTAATATATGAAAAGTGATTCTAGTAATTTACTTGGAGTAATATAAAAATGTTTATGTAGAAGAGGCTTAAATTATTATCAACTACAAACCACACATTTCTGGAAGTTTTAGAGCAGGGGTCCCAACTTTTTACACAGGGGGCCAGTTCACTGTCCCTCAGACTGTTGGAGGGCTGGACTATAAAAAAAACTATGAACAAATTCCTAGGCACACTGCACATATCTTATTTTAAAGTAAAAAAAACCAAAATGGGAACAAATACAATATTTAAAATAAAGAACAAGTAAATTTAAATCAACAAACTGACCAGTATTTCAATGGGAACTATGCTCCTCTTACCACTAATGAAAGAGGTGCCCCTTCCGGAAGTGCAGTGGGGGCCGGATAAATGGCCTCAGGGGGTCACATGTGGCCCACAGGCCATAGTTTGGGGACCCCTGTTTTAGAGAAATCAGGCAAGAGAAAGAAATAAAAAGCATTCATATCAGGAAAGAACAAGTAAAGGTATCACTTTTTGCATATGATATGATTCTGCATATAGAAAACCCCAACGACTTTACCAAAAAAACTACTAGAAACAATAAACCAATACAACAAAGACAAAGGGTACAAAATCAATATACAAAAGTCTACTGCTTTTCTATATGCCAACAATAAAACTTCAGAAAATAAACTAAAAAAAAAATTCCTTTTACAGTTGCAGCAAAAAGAAAAACAAACAAACAAACATACAAAAAAACACAAAAAAAAACAACCTAGAAATAAACTTAACAAAGAATGTGAAGGACCGATATACTGAACACTACAAAGCATTATTGAAAGAAATTAAAAAAGAAACTATAAAATAGAAAAATAATCTATGTTCATGGATCGGAAGAATCAACATAGCTAAAATGGCCATATTATCCAAAGCAATATACAATTTTTTTTTTTTTTTTCATTTTTCTGAAGCTGGAAACAGGGAGAGACAGTCAGACAGACTCCCGCATGCGCCCGACCGGGATCCACCCGGCACGCCCACCATGGGGCGACGCTCTGCCCACCAGGGGGCAATGCTCTGCCCATCCTGGGCGTCGCCATGTTGTGACCAGAGCCACTCTAGCGCCTGGGGCAGAGGCCACAGAGCCATCCCCAGCGCCCGGGCCATTTTTGCTCCAATGGAGCCTTGGCTGCGGGAGGGGAAGAGAGAGACAGAGAGGAAGGCGCGGCGGAGGGGTGGAGAAGCAAATGGGCGCTTCTCCTATGTGCCCTGGCCGGGAATCGAACCCGGGTCCTCCGCACTCTAGGCCGACGCTCTACCGCTGAGCCAACCGGCCAGGGCCAATATACAAATTTGATGCAGTCCCCATCACAATCCCAATGTCATTTTTTAAAGAACTAAAACAAGAAATCAGGTTGGTGCAGAAACATAAAAATCTCTAAAGAGTCAAAGCAATCCTGAGGAAAAAGAATGAAGCAAGAAGTATCACACTACCTGACTTCAAACTATACTATAGATCAGGGGTCCCCAAACTACAGCCTGCAGGCCACATGCGGCCCCCTGAAGCCATTTATCCGGCCCCCGCCGCACTTCCGGAAGGGGCACCTCTTTCATTGGTGGTCAGTGAGAGGAGCATAGTTCCCGATGAAATACTGGTCAGTTTGTTGATTTAAATTTACTTGTTCTTTATTTTAAATATTATATTTGTTCCCGTTTTGTTTTTTTACTTTAAAATAAGATATGTGCAGTGTGCATAGGAATTTGTTCATAGTTTTTTTTTATAGTCCGGCCCTCCAACGGTCTGGGGACAGTGAACTTGCCCCCTGTGTAAAAAGTTTGGGGACCCCTGCTATAGATCCAGGATAATCAAAAGAGTATGATATAGGCAGAAATACAGACATACAGACCAATGGAACAGAATGAAGAGCCCAGAAATAAAACCACATATATATGGACAAATCATCTTTGACAAAAAAATCAAAAACACACAATGGAGAAAAGGAAGCCTCTTCAATAAATGGTGCTGGGAAAATTGAAAAGTCACATGGAAAAGAATTAAACGTGTTGTCCCCCTGCATAAAAATTAATTCAAAATGAATCAAAGATCTAAATATAAACTCTGAAACAATAAATTACACTGAACAAAATATAGGTACTAAACTCATGGACTTTGGCTGTAGAGGACAATTTTGAATTTGACCTCAAAGGCAGAGGAAGTAAAGCAAAAGTAAATGAATGGGACTATATTAAACTAAAAAGCTTCTGCACAACAAAAGAAACTGACAACAAAACAAACAGGCAGCCAACTAAATGGGAGATGATATTTGCAAACAACAGTTCCAATAAGAGGTTAATATCCAAAATATAAAAAGAACTCAAAAAACTCAACAAGGAACAAAGAATCCAATTAAAAAATGGGGAGAGAACCTGAACAGACACTTTTCTCAAGACATACAAATGACCAACAGATATATGAAAAAAAGCTCATCTTCACTAGCTATTCATGAAATGCCAATCAAAACTACAAAGAGACACCTCTTCATACCGGTTAGATTGGCTTTTATCAACAACACAGGTAATAAGTGTTGGAGAGGGTGTGGAGAAAAAGAAACCCTCATTTACTGCTGGTGGGAATGCAAATTAGTACAACCATTATGGAAGAAAGTATCGTGGTTCCTCAAAAAATTAAGAATAGAAAAAAAAGAATAGAATTACCATATGACCCAGCAATTGCTCTACTTGGTACCTACCCCCAAAACTCAAAAACATTAATACATAAAGAAACATGTACCCCCTTGTTCATTGCAGCATTGTTCACAGTGGCCAAGACATAGAAATAACCAAAATATTTCTCAATAAAATATTGTGGTGCATACATACAATGGAAAACTACTTAGCCATAAGAAATGATGACATAGTGCCATTTATGACAACATGGATGAACCTTGAGAACATTATATTAAGTGAAATAACTAAATCAGAAAAATCTAAAAACTCTATGGTTTCACATATAGGTGGGATATAAAACTGAGACTTACGGGCATGGATAAAAGTAGAGATTTCCAAGGGGAGAGGGATTTGGAGGTGGAGATGGGGGAAGATAGTAAAGTGGGACAAATATAAGGTGATGGAAAATGACTTGACTTTGAATGATGGATATACAACATAGTCAACACTTCAAATGCTATAGAAACATTTACCTGAAACGTATATACTCTTATTGATCAATGTCACTCTGTTGAATTTTATTTTCTAAATAAAATTTAAAAACCCACACATTTTAAATCAAAGGGCACAACAATGTTAACTAATTTCACAGTCACTCTAAATTGTGATGGCAGAGCTAGCACTGATATTATAATTATTAATCATTTGTATTTTAACATGTGCCTAATACTTTGTATCTCTTACCTGATTTAATCCTCATACCACTCTGTCAAAAGCTTAGGATGATCATTAGTATTTTCATTTGGCAGATGAGAAAACTAATACATTGGCTTAAGTAATCTACCCATTTTGGGAAGATATCTTACAATTTATAAATCATGTACAGAATGTTTCCTTTTAGGTATTTTATGTAATGTGTCTGGTGACATACTATACATGTAAAGTTAGTTTCCCTTTAAATTTTTAAGCATGAGTTTTAGAAGACTGTGCTACCTTGCTTAGAAACAAAATGCTTTGTTTTGTATACCTGCATTATATATGTCACCTTGATATAAATAACTTGAATTTTTAAAAATGTTTATGTAAAACATAATCTGTAAACAGGTAAGATCTTTGGGGCAGGCACTCACAGATGAGAAAGCCTTCAAAAGTTCTGATTTCCAAGAAGTTATAGTACTCCATTAAAGCGAAAAATGTATGTTTTGATGCATCAGAGTGGGTAAGAGGAATATTTTGACATTGCCTCATCACCCCTACCTGAAGATGGCACATCTTACTTAGGATTAAAGGAAACCTTTTTGGTCAATGAATTTGCCAGTAGTGGAAAGGGGGAGTGGTAAGTGAGGGTCAAGTTTCTTTAGCTTTGCAGGATGCTGTCAAGGGGAGTCATTTTAATAATTTTAAAATGGGAACCCCACTCCTGGAAGGAAAGAGAAAATGGGAAAAACACATAAATTTTCAGAAGAAATGAAAGGGATGTGGACCCTGCTGACTGTGCTGCAGATTCCACCAAGGAGCCTGCTTGCGAGCCACATGGAAAACCTCAGTTGAGTATCTCTACAGCTGATTTCCAAGGATCCAGCTTTGTATGCCTCACTCACACCTACCTTCACTGTGCAGCTGGTTTCATGTGTGAGCTCTTAAGGGTCATGAGAACAATGAGATTTAGTAGCAGTCTAGGCAGCCAACATGGAGAGCAGACCAGGGTCTCTGGGAAAGAAAGGGAGCATAAACTTAAGTTGTAGTACCACTTTTGAAAAAACAAAATAGAAGCTACCAACAGTTGGCCTGGTTTGTTGTAAGATCCAGAGAAAGCACACAAACTTGTGAATTATGTCACAAAAAAGAACAAAAAGTGTGGAGTAAGTGTATTCATATAGGATCTGAGAAATTCTCAGAATCACCAATAGGACTGTAAAAAAGTATTTCCACCCTGAGGGCAATTAGTAAAGATAAAAAAGTGTAAAAAGTGTCTCCCACTTCAAATGCAAAAATAGCAAAGCAAAACTCCAAGGAATATAAAAAGTCAAGGATATGTGACATCATAAAAAAGTCTCAATAATTTAGTAAACTAAAACAAAAATGTGGAGATCTATAATGAATCTGACAAAGAATTCAAAATAGTTGTTTTAAGGGAACTCAATGAGCTACCAGAATGCAAAGAAAAACAATTAAATGAAATCAGGATAACTATGCTCACATATAATATGAGACATTTAACATAAATATAGAAGCCATAAAAAAGAACCAAACAGAAATTCTGGAACAGAATTCAATGAAAAATACAATAGAGAACATCATTAGAATCCATCAACAGAAGAAAAAATCAGTATATAAGAGGATAAGAACTTTATAATAACCTAGTCAAAGAAGAAGAAAGGAAAAAAGAAGAAAAAAGAGTAAAGAAGCATATGTGCTTTATGAGATACCATCAAAATAAACCCCAATATAAAAATTATTGGAATTTCAGAAGAAAAATGGGATAAGGTGCTGAAAGCTTATATAGACACAATGCCAGAGAACTAACCAAACCAGGAAATAAATTTGGAAGTTTAAGTTTATGAAACTAATAAATCAGCCCATTATTTCCATCTAAAAAAAATGTTCAAGTAACATTATAATCAGACTATCAAAAACCAAAGACACAGAAAGATGCTAAAAGCAGAACAAAAAAAATGTAAACTACAAAGGAACCTCGACATTATGCAATCAGCATATTCCTCGGCAGAAACCCTATAGTGCAGAAGAGAGTGGGATGATTTTCAGTAACTAAAAGAAGAAAAAAGAACCTTGCCAACCAATATTTTTACCAGGCAAAGTTATCTTTGAAAAATGAAGAAGTATTTAAAGACTTTCCCAGAAAATCATAATTTGAAGAGGATTCATTACCTTTAGACCTGCTTTAAAGAAATGATAAAAGGAATTCCTCCAGGTGATATAAAAGGATACTAATCAGTAATATGAAAACATTTATCTATATATGAATAGATTGAATTCTCATTTAAAAGGCATAGTATAGCTAGATAAAAACAAAAAAGACCCAAATATATGCCTATATGCTGCTTATAAGGGACTCACTTCAGCTTTGATGAACACTTAGGCTCAAATTGAAGGGATAAAAAAGATATTCTGTGAAAGTATACTGAAACTGGTAAGTATAATGAAAAAACAAACTAAAAATTAAAAAAAAATCTACAGCAATAATCTTGATAAACACAGATGCAAAAATTTTCAACAAAATAATAGTAACCCAAATTCAATAGCACATTAAAATAATTATACACCAAATAAAAATTATCCCTGGGAAACAAGAGTGTTTCAACACAAATAATTAGAAATGGGATATGCTACATTAAAATGAAAGATGAAAATCATGATCATCTCAATAAATGTGAAATAAACATTTAAAAAATAGAACCTTTCATGATTAAAAAGTAACTATTAACGAATTATATATAAAAGAAATAGAACTCCTTCAGCTTCTAAAAATCTGATGCATTATACATTGGAGCACAGAGCCACCTCACATCAAAATTTCAACTAAACTACACAAACAGCCATCACTCAGTACTGCTTGAAATCTAGCTGGATGGAAGTACTACAACTAGAGATTTAAAGAAGCCACATAGAGACACTGGTAGGAGGGGTGGAGACGTGGAATATTGTTCCTGGTTTTAGTGAGAAAATGTCCATTCAGTCTCTCATAATATGGTTCCTGTATATTTATTATAAATGTACTTTATCAACTTGAGAAATTTCCTCTCTTGTTTTAGTTTGCTAAAAATCTTTATTGTGCAAGTGTGTTGTATTTTGTCAAAAACTTTTATTATGACCACTAGTGGTCAGGTAAGTCTTGTTGTTATATCTTTGTATATCTTTGTTCCTCATGAGCATCACGGAAACATTTTTATCCCTTCCTATATCACTGTAGGATACTAAGACAATTAAGTAAGGTAGGAACAAGACTCCCTAGTAAACATGCTCTTTCCCTTCTTTAACAATTACACAATTCTTATTTCACTTTCAAAACTCACCTCAGGAAGTCTTTGATTATCAACTCTTTCTTTCATCTGACAGCTATTCTGTGATTTCAACTTGTAAGTATATTTGCAATGTTTTTTCCTATAATACTCATCATCATCTTAAGTAAGTAGTGTGTGTCCTGTTTATAATTGTTCATTGTCAGTTTCACCTGATTAGAATATGTTCTACCACTAAAGTAAACACTTTTGTTTTTATTTCTTATGCTTCTCTAATCAAAGCCTGGACCATGTAGTTGTGACCAAAGTAATACTTGCTGAATGGGTTTGCATTCTGTATGACCTCCTTTCTAAACTGGATTTTTCAAGCCATGGGCTGACTTTTTCTTTGTTATACTCTAGTGATTATAACACAGTCTGTCTAATGGTGATCATTCAATAAATTTTTATTGAATACATGCCATAATACCATTTTATTTCATCAAATTAATTTCAAATTAACAAAACAGACTGGACATAAAAGTTATTTGAAACCTTATTCTAGAAGTAGGACTTATTCTATGCCATGGCTTTGTTGCATTTTCAGAATAATTTCTCCCTTCAAAACTTGTTTGATTGCATATATCACATTTAATTATATTTTTGTATTACATTTATATTCTTTTTTTTTAATAATTTTATTTTTTTTAATGGGGTGACATCAATAAATCAGGATACATATATTCAAAGATAACAAGTCCAGGTTATCTTGTTCAATTATGTTGCATACCCACCACCCAAAGTCAGATTGTCCTCGGTCACCTTCTATCTTGTTTTCTTTGTGCCCCTCCCCACCCCCCATCCCTCTCCCATTCCCCCCTCCCCCCCGTAACCACCACACTCTTATCAATGTCTCTTAGTTTCACTATTATGTCCCACCTACGTATGGAATAATAAAGTTCCTGTTTTTTTCTGATTTACTTATTTTGCTTCGTATCATGTTATCAAGATCCCACCATTTTGCTGTAAATGTTCCGATGTCATCATTTCTTACGGCTGAGTAGTATTCCATAGTGTATATGTGCCACATCTTCTTTATCCAATCATCTATTGATGGGCTTTTTGGTTGTTTCCATGTCCTGGCCACTGTGAACAATGCTGCAATAAACATGGGGCTGCATGTGTCTTTACGTATCAATGTTTCTGAGGTTTTGGGATATATACCCAGTAGAGGGATTGCTGGGTCATAAGATAGTTCTATTTTCAGTTTTTTGAGGAACCACCATACTTTCTTCCATAATGGTTGCACTACTTTACATTCCCACCAACAGTGCATGAGGGTTCCTTTTTCTCCACAGCCTCTCCAACATTTGCTATTACCTGACTTGCTAATAACAGCTAATCGAACAGGTGTGAGGTGGTATCTCATTGCAGTTTGGATTTGCATTTCTCTAATAACTAATGAAGCTGAGCATCTTTTCATATATCTGTTGGCCATTTGTATTTCTTCCTGGGAGAAGTGTCTATTCATATCCTCTTCCCATTTTTTTATTACATTGTTTGTTTGTTTGTTGTTGAGTTTTATGAGTTCTTTGTATATTTTGGATATTAGGCCCTTATCTGAGCTGTTGTTTGAAAAAATCATTTCCCATTTAGTTGGCTTTCTGTTTATTTTGTTATCAGTTTCTCTTGCTGAGTAAAAACTTCTTAGTCTGATGTAGTTTGCCTTCACTTCTATTGCCATTGAAGTCAAATTCATAAAATGCTCTTTAAAACCCAGGTCCATGAGTTGAGTACCTATGTCTTCTTCTATGTACTTAATTGTTTCAGGTCTTATGTTTAGATCTTTGATCCATTTTGAGTTAATTTTTGTACAGGGGGAGAGACTGTAGTCCAGTTTCATTCTTTTGCATGTGGCTTTCCAGTTTTCCCAGCACCATTTATTGAAGAGGCTTTCTTTTCTCCATTGTGTGTTGTTGGCCCCTTTATCAAAAATTATTTGACCATATATATGTGGTTTTATTTCTGGACTTTCTATTCTGTTCCATTGGTCTGAGTGTCTATTTTTCTGCCAATACCATGCTGTTTTGATTGTCGTGGCCCTATAATAGAGTTTAAAGTCAGGTATTGTTATGCCCCCAGCTTCATTCTTTTTCTTTAGGATTGCTTTGGCTATTCGGGGTTTTTTATAGTTCCATATAAATCTGATGATTTTTTGCTCTATTTCTTTAAAAAATGTCATTGGAATTTTGATGGGAATTGCATTAAATTTGTATATTGCTTTGGGTAATATAGCCATCTTGATTACATTTATTCTTCCTAGCCAAGAACAAGGTATATTCTTCCATCTCATTATATCTTTTTCGATTTCCCTTAACAATGGTTTATAGTTTTCATTATATAAGTCCTTTACATTCTTTGTTATGTTTATTCCTAAGTATTTTATTTTTTTTGTTGCAATCGTGAAGGGGATTATTCTTTTGAGTTCCTTCTCAGTTGTTTCATTGTTGGCATATAGAAAGGCTATTGACTTCTGTATGTTAATTTTGTATCCTGCGACCTTACTGTATTGGCTTATTGTTTCTAGTAGCCTTTTTGTGGATTCTTTGGGGTTTTCGATGTATAGGATCATATCATCTGCAAAAAGTGATACCTTTACTTCTTCTTTTCCGATATGGATGCCTTTTATTTCTTTGTCTTGTCTGATTGCTCTGGCTAGAACCTCTAGTACCACATTAAATAAGAGTGGAGAGAGTGGACAACCCTGTCTTGTTCCTGATTTAAGGGGGAAAGCCTTCAGTTTAGTGCCATTTAATATGATGTTAGCTGATGGTTTATCATATATGGCCTTTATCATGTTGAGATATTTTCCTTCTATACCCATTTTGTTGAGAGTCTTAAACATAAAATTGTGTTGTATTTTATCGAAAGCCTTTTCTGCGTCTATTGATAAGATCATGTGGTTTTTGTTCTTTCTTTTGTTGATATGGTGTATTACATTAACCGTTTTACGTATGTTGAACCATCCTTGAGATTCTGGGATGAATCCCACTTGATCATGATGTATTATTTTTTTAATATGTTGTTGTATTCGATTTGCTAGTATTTTGTTTAGTATTTTAGCATCTGTATTCATTAGAGATATTGGTCTGTAGTTTTCTTTTTTTGTGCCATCTTTGCCTGGTTTTGGTATGAGGGTTATGTTGGCCTCATAAAATGTGTTTGGAAGTATTGCTTCTTCTTCAATTTTTTGGAAGACTTTGAGTAGAATAGGAACCAAGTCTTCTTTGAATGTTTGATAAAATTCGCTGGTATAGCCGTCAGGGCCTGGACTTTTATTTTTGGGGAGGTTTTTAATGGTTTTTTCTATTTCTTCTCTACTGATAGGTCTGTTTAGGCTTTCTGCTTCTTCTTGACTCAGTCTAGGAAGGTTGTATTGTTCTAGGAATTTATCCATTTCTTCTAGGTTGTTGAATTTAGTGGCATAAAGTTTTTCATAGTATTCTACAATAATTCTTTGTATAGCTACGGTGTCCGTGGTGATTTCTCCTCTTTCATTTTGGATTTTGTTTATATGAGTTCTTTCTCTTTTTTCCTTGGTAAGTCTTGCCAAGGGTTTGTCAATTTTGTTGATCTTTTCAAAGAACCAGCTCCTTGTTCTATTAATTTTTTCTATAGTTTTTCTGTTCTCTAATTCATTTATTTCTGCTCTGATTTTTATTATCTCCTTTCTTCGGCTGGTTTTGGGTTGTCTTTGTTCTTCTTTTTCTAGTTCCTTAAGGTGGGAAGTTAAGTGGTTCACTTGGGCTCTCTCTTGTTTGTTCATATATGCCTGAAGCGATATGAACTTCCCTCTTATCACTGCTTTTGCTGCATCCCATAGATTCTGATATGTCGTATTGTCATTTTCATTAGTCTGTATATATCTTTTGATCTCTGCACTTATTTCTTCTTTGACCCATTCATTTTTTAAAAGTATGTTGTTTAGTTTCCACATTTTTGTGGAATTTTTTTCCTCTTTTTTGCAGTTGAATTCTAGTTTCAAGGCTCTATGATCAGAAAATATGCTTGGTACAACTTCAATTTTTCTGAATTTGCTGATGTTGTTTTTGTGGCCCAACATATGGTCAATTCTTGAGAATGATCCATGTACACTGGAGAAAAATGTATACTCAGTCACTTTGGGATGAAATGTCCTGTAGATGTCTATCATATCCAGGTGCTCTAGTGTTTTGTTTAAGGCCACTATGTCTTTGTTGATTCTCTGTTTGGATGACCGATCTAGAGCCGTCAGCGGTGTATTGAGGTCTCCAAGTAGGATTGTATTTTCGTCAGTTTTTGTTTTAAGATCAATAAGTAGCTGTCTTATATATTTTGGTGCTCCTTGGTTTGGTGCATATATATTAAGAATTGTTATGTCTTCTTGATTCAGAGTCCCCTTAGCCATTATGAAATGGCCATTTTTGTCTCTAAGTACTTTTCCTGTCTTGTAGTCAGCATTATCCGATATGAGTATTGCTACACCTGCTTTTTTTTTGGATGTTATTTGCTTGGAGTATTGTTTTCCAGCCTTTCACTTTGAATTTGTTTTTATCCTTGTTACTTAGATGAGTTTCCTGTAGGCAGCATACAGTTGGATTTTCTTTTTTAATCCATTCTGCTACTCTGTGCCTTTTTATTGGTGAGTTTAATCCATTTACATTTAGTGTAATTATTGATACTTGTGAGTTCCCTATTGCCATTTTATATCTTGCTTTCTGTTAGTTTTGTGTCTTGTTTGATCCTTCTCTTTCGTTTTTCTATCTTTTGTTTTTATTTGGTTGTATTCCATACATCTTTCCTCTGTTGCTATCTTTTTTATCTCATGTGCTTCTGTGGTGGTTTTTTCAATGGTGGTTACCTTTGAGTAATGAAAAGGGTCCCTACCCTGTTCATTGTAGCGAACTATTTTGTGAGTACTTTTGCACTCCATCGTCCTTTGCTACTGTTAATCTCCGTCTTCTCCCCCTCTTTCTTTTTGTTGTTGTCACAGTTTAAATTTGGTTTTATTGTGTTCTTCTTGGAGCTTTTACTTGTGGCTCTGTTTTTTTTTTGTTCTTTGTATCTGATTGGAGAACCCCCTTTAGTAATTCCTGGAGTGGGGGTTTTCTGATGATAAATTCCCTCATCTTTTCTGTATCTGTGAATGTTTTTATTTCTCTTTCATATTTGAAGGATAGCTTTGATGGGTATAGTATTCGTGGCTGAAAGTTCCTCTCTTTCAGGACTTTAAATATTGGGGTCCACTCTCTTCTAGCTTGTAGAGTTTCTGCTGAGAAATCTGATGATAATCTAATGGGCCTTCCTTTATATGTTGTATTCTTCTTTTCCCTGGCTGCCTTGAGAATTTTTTCTTTGTTGTTGGTTTGTGTCAATTTCATTATGATATGCCTTGGAGTAGGTTTGTTGGGGTTAAGAAAACTTGGAGTTCTGTTTGCTTCTTGAACTTGAGGCTTTAGTTCTTTCCACAGGCTTGGGAAGTTCTCATCAATTATTTGTTTAAGTATGTTCTCCATTCCATTTTCTCTCTCTTCTCCCTCTGATATACCTATTATTCTTATGTTATTCTTTTTGATGGAGTCAGATAATTCTTGTAGGGCTATCTCATTTTTTTAAATTTTTGAGTCTCTTTCTTCTTCTCTCTGTTGTGCCTCAAGTTGCTTGTCTTCTATTTCACTAATCCTCTCTTCTATCTGACCTGTTCTATTAGCTAAGCTTGTTACTTCATTTTTCAGCTCGTGAATTGAGTTTTTCATCTCTGTTTGATTTGTTTTTATAGTTTCAATTTCCTTGGACATATATTCTTTGTGTTCATGGAGTTGTTTTCTGAGCTCCCTATATTGCCTTTCTGTGTTTTCTTGTATATCTCGGAGGATTTTTAGGATTTCTATCTTGAATTCTCTGTCATTTAGCTCCAAGGTTTCCAATATATTAAATTTTTTCTCCATAGATTTTTCCTCATCTAGCTGTGTTACCTCTCTTTCTTTTGTATCCATGATATTCGATTTTCTCTTCCTTAATGGAATCTGAGGGTGGTTTTGTTGATAGTATTAATGAGATTTAATAAAGAATAAAAAGTTAAAAAAAATAAAAAAATAACAAATCAAAAAGAATTGTTTTTTTAAAAAAAAATTAATAATGAAATAAAGAAAAATAAAATAAAATAAAAATTTTTTAAAAAAGGAAATTATTCCCACCCTCTTTTTTTCCTCTCCTCTCCTCTCCCCTCTTTTTTGAGAAAATCTTGTGATGGACTGTGAGTTATAACAAACAATGCCTGTGATGGAGGGCCTGAATTGGGGAAAAGTAATAAAGGGGCAAAAAAGAGAGAAAGAAAAAAAAAAAAAAAAAAGGAAAAAAAAAAAAAAAGAAAAAAGAAAAAAAAAAGAGCGTATGGACCCACAAAAAGCAAATAAGGAAAAAATTTGGGTCAAGAATAAAATGATTTGCTTTTAGGTGTTGGTTTTCTAAGAGTTATGATGAGAGGAATAAGAGGAAAATGGGGGGACAAATTAAAAACTAAATATTGTATTTAGTGGAACAAGAACTAGATAATATGGAGAGCCAGGGATGGGAGCACTGCTAGTGAGTTAAAAAGGTGAAGTAAAAACCCCCCAAAATGCCACAAACATAGGTTTGAGTCCCAGATAAGATAATTTGTTTGTTATTGAGGTTTGAATGAGAGGAGATGTAAAGGAGAAAGGAAGAAACTAATATAGAGGGAGAAAAGAAAGAGAGAGAGAGAAAAAAAGAGGGAACCACTAAAAGAAGAAAAAAGAAAGGAGAGAGAGAGAGAGTTAAGGGTTTTGGAGTGCAACCCTCATAGAGAGAAAGGAAGAGAAGAGAAATGATAATGGGAGATGTAACACTTATGGGTAGTGTAGTTCAGGGAGAGGAGAGAGTAAGACCGGTAGAGAGTTAATCGGCCAAATTGGAGGAGGAAAAAAAAGTCTCAAGAATGAAGATAAGAGAAACAAACGAACAAATATAATAAAATGGGATAGCTTATAAAGTCTGCAGATTATTCTTGATTTTGAGAGGTTATCTTCTTGCTTTTTCTTTTCTCTCCCTCTTCCTGGTCGGTGACTCTGTACCCCGGGTTCTGCCCCTTTGGCACGCTCAGGTAGAGGTTTGCAGTTGATAAGTCTCTATGGCAATGTCATGTATTGTGCTTTATTCTCGTTGGGAGTCGAGGCTCATCAGCATTTATAGGCTCCGACAGTGAGAGAGTCCGTGTTCCTGGAGCCTTTCTCCTAGTCTTTCCTTCCTCAATTAGTAGCCTGATAGTCCAGGTATGGGGTTGCTGCTGCCTCTGCCTGGATAGTAAGAGGCTCAAATTGCTGGCAACTCCCCACTCTATTTCCACTCAGCACAGGGCTCTGGGTAAGGCTCAGTCAGTCAGAGCTGCTAGCATAATCAGGCGGGCTTTCCGCCCACTCGAAGACCTCTGGCTCTGCCACTCTATCCGGTAACACAAGCGGGCGCCCACTTCCGGGGGGCGCTTGGAGGAAACTCTCATTCACTGTCTGCGCGCGCAGACCAGGATATCCGGCCAGCAGTCTCACGCTCTGAGTGAAACCCCCAACCGCAGGGAAAAGTTGCAGCGTTGGAATTGAGTTTCTCTCCGTCCCCGTGTGCGGCTTTTGCAAGGCGCTGGGGCGGCCCGAGATTCCGCTTTGGCCCACACAAGGGCCCCTGACTCTGCCCCTCTGTGCGATAACACGGGCGCACACTGCCAAGGCACTCGGAGGAATCTCTCACTCCTTATCTGCGCACGCAAACCAGGATATGAGGCCGGCCGCGTTTCCCTCTGAGTGAAACAGCCTCCAGCACGGAAAATCTCCACCGTTGGGATTAGTTCTCACTCCCTCACGTGCGTGGCTTTCCCAGGGCACTGGGGCTGCCCAGAGACTCTGCCCTCAGCCCACAGAAAGGCCTCTGACCCTGCCTCTCCGTGGGGCAACACGGGCACCCACTTCCGCGGCTTAGGAAGAAATCTCTCTTCCACTAACTGCGCACCGACCAGGAGACCGGGTAAAATGGCCGCTCCGCTTGTCTTTCTTTGTTTGGGTTTGGCGCGAGTGTTAGCTTGTATTGCCGGGGTTGCCACAGGATCAGATTTTCCTCGGCTTGGATCTCTGAGCCACAGCCTGGTTCGGCCGTTTTTGCTGCGGCGGCCTGGATCTATTCACCCCCTTTGCCCGCCTCAGTTTCTATATTCACAGTTACCAGAGAAAGCCGCCCTGTTTAGGTTAGTGAGGAAGGCGGAGCATTTCTTACTCCCTATTTCCTTCGGGGTTTGGTTATATATTTAGCCAATTTTTCACTCAATCATACCTTTGGGTGTATTGCGAAGAATCTGGAAGCTCCAAGTATAGGTTTTTCTGTTTCTGGTTGAAGATCTTGTTGAGTTTTGGGGGAGATTTATCGGTATCGCTTCCTACTCCGCCATTACTCTGACGTCATCTCATGTTATTCTTTTTGATGGAGTCAGATAATTCTTGTAGGGCTATCTCATTTTTTTTAATTTTTTAGTGTCTTTCTTCTTCTCTCTGTTGTACCTCAAGTTGCTTGTCTTCTATTTCACTAATCCTCTCTTCTATCTGACCTGTTCTATTAGCTAAGCCTGTTACTTCGTTTTTCAGCTCGTGAATAGAGTTTTTCATCTCTGTTTGATTTGTTTTTATAGTTTCAATTTCCTTGGACATATATTCTTTGTGTTCATTGAGATGTTTTCTGAGCTCCCTAAATTGCCTTTCTGTGTTTTCTTGTATATCTCGGAGGATTTTTAGGATTTCTATCTTGAATTCTCTGTCATTTAGCTCCGAGGTTTCCAATATATTAAATTTTTTCTCCATAGATTTTTCCTCATCTATCTGTGTTACCTCTCTTTCTTTTGTATCCATGATATTCGATTTTCTCTTCCTTAATGGCATCTGAGGGTGGTTTTGTTGATAGTATTAATGAGATTTAATAAAGAATAAAAAGTTTAAAAAAATAATAAAAAAAAATCGAAAAGAGTTGTTTTTTTAAAAAAATTAATAATGAAATAAAGAAAAATAAAATAAAATAAAAATTTTAAAAAAAAGGAAATTATTCCCCCCCCTCCTTTTTTCCTCTCCTCTCCTCTCCCCTCTTTCTTGAGAAAATCTTGTGGTGGACTGTGAATTACAACAGACAATGCCTGTGATGGAGGGCCTGAATTAGGGAAAAGTAATAAAGGGGCAAAAAAAAAAAAAAGAAAAAAAAAGAGCGTATGGACCCCCAAAAAGCAAATAAGGAAAAAATTTGGGTCAAGAATAAAATGATTTGTTTTTAGGTGTTGGGTGTCTAAGAGTTATGAGAGGAATAAGAGGAAAACGGAAAAATGGGGGACAAATTAAAAAATTACTATTGTATTTAGTGGAACAAGAACTAGATAATATGAAGAGCCAGGGATGGGAGCTCTGCTAGTGAGTTAAAAAGGTGAAGTAAAAACCCCCCAAAATGCCACAAACATAAGTTTGAGTCCCAGATAAGATTATTTGTTTGTTATTGAGGTTTGAATGAGAGGAGATGTAAAGGAGAAAGGAAGAAACTAATATAGAGGGAGAAAAGAAAGAGAGAGAGAGAAAAAAAGAAGGAACCACTAAAAGAAGAAAAAAGAAAGGAGAGAGAGAGAGAGAGAGTTAAGGGTTTTAGAGTGCAACCCTCATAGAGAGAAAGGAAGAGAAGAGAAAAGATAATGAGAGATGTAACACTTATGGGTAGTGTAGTTCAAGGAGAGGAGAGAGTAAGACCGGTAGAGAGTTAATCGGCCAGATTGGAGGAGGAAAAAAAAGTCTCAAGAATGAAGATAAGAGAAACAAACGAACACATATAATAAAATGGGATAGGTTATAAAGTCTGCAGATTATTCTTGATTTTGAGAGGTTATCTTCTTGCTTTTTCTTTTCTCTCCCTCTTCCTGGTCGGTGACTCTGTACCCCGGGTTCTGCCCCTTTGGCACGCTCAGGTAGAGGTTTGCAGCTGATAAGTCTCTGTGGCAATGTCATGTATTGTGCTTTAGTCTCGTTGGCAGTCAAAGCTCATTAGCATTTATAGGCTCCGACAGTGAGAGAGTCCGTGTTCCTGGGGCCTTTCTCCTAGTCTTTCCTTCCTCAATTAGTAGCCTGATAATCCAGCTATGGGGTTGCTGCTGCCTCTGCCTGGATAGTAAGAGGCTCAAAGAGCTGGCAACTCCCCACTCTATTTCCACTCAGCACAGGGCTCTGGGTAAGGCTCAGTCAGTCAGAGCTGCTAGCATAATCAGGCGGGCTTTCCGCCCACTCAAAGACCTCTGGCTCTGCCCTCTGTCCGGTAACACAAGCGGGCACCCACTTCCGGGGCGCTTGGAGGAAACTCTCACTCACTGTCTGCGACCAGGATATCCGGCCAGCAGTCTCATGCTCTGAGTGAAACCCCCAACCGCAGGGAAAAGTTGCAGTGTTGGAATTGAGTCTCGCTCCGTCCCCGTGCGTGGCTTTTGCAAGGCGCTGGGGCGGCCCGAGATTCTGCTTTGGCCCACACAAAGGCCCCTGACTCTGCCCCTCTGTGCGATAACACGAGCGCGCACTGCCGAGGCACTCGGAGGAATTGCTTACTCCTTATCTGCGCGCGCAAACCAGGATATGAGGCCGGCCGCGTTTCCCTCTGAGTGAAACACCCTCCAGCACGGAAAATCTCCACTGTTGGAATTAGTTCTCACTCCCTCCCATGCGTGGCTCTCCCAGGGCCCTGGGGCTGCCCAGAAACTCTGCCCTCGGCCCACAGAAAGGCCTCTGACCCTGCCTCTATGTGGGGCAACACGGGCACCCACTCTCGGGGCCTAGGAAGAAATTCTCGCCCACTAACTGCGCACCGACCAGGAGACCAGGTAAAATGGTCGCTCCGCTTGTCTTTCTTTGTTTGGGTTTGGCGCGAGTGTTAGCTTGTATTGCCCGGGTTGCCACAGGATCAGATTTTCCTCGGCTTGGATCTCTGTGCCACAGCCTGGTTCGGCCGTTTGTGTCACGGCCTGGATCTATTCACCCCCTTTGCCCGCCTCAGTTTCTATATTCACAGTTACCAGAGAAAGCCGCCCTGTTTAGGTTAGTGAGGAAGGCGGAGCATTTCTTACTCCCTATTTCCTTCGGGGTTTGGTTATATATTTAGCCAATTTTTCACTCAGTCATGCCTTTGGGTGTATTGTGAAGCATCTGGAAGCTCCTAGTATAGGTTTTTCTGTTTCTGGTTGAAGATCTTGTTGAGTTTTAAGGGAGATTTATCGGTATCGCTTCCTACCCCGCCATTACTCTGACGTCCTATATTCTTATTAGATCTTGAATCATTTTGGGAAAGGGTCATATGTTATTAATCTTTGTATATAAGTATAACATTTTTCAGCATCTTTTAGAAAATGAAAAAAAGATATTCAAGAGAAAAATTATTTATGAACAGCTGTCTTTTGAGATTTTCCCATATTGTTTGAAGAAAGGTATACTTTTCATTAAAGATAATAGTCTCCTAATAACTAGAGTAAACTATATAATCATATTATGTTAATGATGAAGAAACCTTAAATTAACTATGGAGAATGACTAAATTGAGTGTGTATTTTTAATGGATTGAAAACGTGTGTGGTAGGTCATTCCTCTGTGTTACAGGACATCAGTAGTTTTCTTTATATTAGATAGTTGTGTTTTGAAAAGCATTGATTGCTATTTTTCTTGGATTCTGTAACTTCCATGAAAACATGAGACTTTATTTGTTCACCACTGTAATAATTGTGTTTAATAAATGTTTAATGGGTGGTTAGATGCATGGATAAATAATCGATTTATTAATGAATGGCACGTGACCTTGGGCAAGTTATGATTCTTTGGTAGCCTCTTTAAATACATTTTTATCCCTGGTTCATTTTTCAAACCTTTTGTATTTCCCACTAATTAATTATTCAACTCAGGATCAAAAAAATTATCTGTTTTTGAAACATAATCTATTTGCCATCTATTTATTAGAATTGTGTAAATATTCATATATTACCACTTTTCCATTGGGAATACATTAAACCTTTGGTTATATATTTTTTATTTTATAATATAGTTTCTCCTGTATTATCTTATTTATCCTTTAAAATTATTATAAGCTAAATATTATAAATATTATCTACACAAAGATAGACTCAAACCAGTTAATTTCCTAGAAAGAATGACTGTATAGCTTGTCTATGCCTGTTAAAATGAAAAGATTTCTTGTGATGAGTCAGAAATAAATCGGGAGACATGAATAATGAGAAAAAGGAAGGGGGTGGTTAATGGAGTTTCTAACTCAGTGAAAATACTCAATTGAGGGTAAATGTCAAATTAAAGATGGATTCAGCATAGCAATAATTGAATTCCTCATTCTACTTGTCAAGTGCTCATATCTTCTCTCGGAGGATAGAAAATCAGTCAAGGAGCTAATCCAAATCACAAGAAAAATTAAGTGGAAAGATACATAAACAATTGGGATCATGTGGTCTTAAAACTGTAAGTCAAAACAAAACAACTTGTAATTTGAATTTAACACTTTTAAGATTTTTACTTAGGCATATAAAACCCAAACTTTGAATATCCTTATAGGTCAGTGATACTTTAGGTGCTAATAGATACATGTCAACAATTTTGCAGTATTTTTGAGTCAGTTTACTTTGCTGATGGTGGAACTGAGAGCATTTTTTAAGATTAATCAAGATTCTATTGTCCAATATTTTTGGTCCTTGTTGGTATGACTATGTGTGCAAATAGGACCAAGATTTGGTTTGACTTCTGGGTGAATTAGTCAACTTTTCTCTTTTTTATCCACCTAATCCAAAAAAGCACCTAGAGAGTAATGGCACGGTAGAAAGCGATACCGATAAATCTCCCCCAAAACTCAACAAGATCTTCAATCAGAAACAGAAAAATCCATCCTTGGAGCCTTCAGATGTTCCGCAATACACTCAAAGGTATGGTCGAATGAAAAATTGGCTAAATATATAATCAAACCCTGAAGGAAATAAGGAGTAAGAAATGCTCCGCCTTCCTCACTAACCTAAATAGGGTTGCTTTCACTGGGAACTGACAGTATAAAAACTAAGATGGGCAAAGGGGGTGAATAGATCCAGGCCGTGGCACAAATGATCGAACCGGGCTTTGGCACAGAGATCCAAGCCGAGGAAAAACTATGCCTGTGGCAACCCAGGCAATACAAGCTAACACTCGCGCCAAACCCAGATAAAGAAAGACAAGTGGGCAGACATTCACCCCATCTCCTGGTTGGCACGCGCAGATAGTGGGCGAGAGATTCCTCCGAGTGCCTTGGGAGTGGGTGCCTGCATTACCCCACAAAGAAGCAGAGTCAGAGGCCTTTGTGTGGGCCAAAAGCAGAATCTTGGGACCGCCCCAGCACCCTGAAAAAGCCAAGCATGGGGAGGGAGCAAGAGCTAATTCCAACACCAGAGCTTTTCCATGAGGGCATGGGTTTCACTCGAAGTGTGAAACTGCTGGCCTGAAATCCTGGTTGGTGCTCACGGAGAGTGGGCAAGAGATTTCTCCGAGCGCCTCGGGAGTGGGTGCCCGTGTTACCCCACAGAGAGGCAGAGTCAGGGGCCTTTGTGTGGGCCAAAAGCGGAATCTCCAGGCCACCCCAGTGCCCTGAAAAAGCCGTGCACGGGGAGGGTGCGAGAGCTAATTTCAACACTGAAACTTTGCCATGTGGGCAGGGGTTTCACTCAGAGCGTGAGGCAGCCGGCCTGATATCCTGGTCAGCGTGCATGGAGAGTGGGCAAGAGAGATCCCTCCGAGCGCCTCGGGAGTGGTCGCCTGTGTTACCCCACAGAGAGGCAGAGTCAGGGGCCTTTTTATGGGCCAAAAGTGGAATCTCAGGCCACCCCAGAGCCCTGAAAAAAACACGCACAGAGAGGGAATGAGAGCTAATTCCAACGCTGGAAATTTTCTGTGCGGGCGGTGGTTTCACTCAGAGTGTGAGACTACCGGCCTGATATCCTGTTCTGCGTGTGCAGATAGTGAGCGAGAGATTTCTCCAAGCACCTCAGGAGTGGGCGCCCGCCCACCCGTGTTACCGGACAGAGTGGCAGAGTCAGAGGTCTTTGTGTGGGCAGAAGCCCCGCCTGGTTATGCTAACAGCTCTGACTGACTGAGCCTTACCCAGAGCCCTGTGCTGAGTGGAAATAGAGTGGGGAGTTGCCAGCTCTTTGAGCCTCTTACTATCCAGGCAGAGGCAGCAGCAACCCCATAGCTGGATTACCAGGCTACTAATTGAGGAAGAAAAGACTAGGAGAGAGGCTCTGGGAACATGGACTCTCTCACTGTCGGAGCCTACAAATGCTAATGAACCTTGACTGCCAACAAGACTGAAGCCCAATACATGACATCGCCATAGAGACTTATCAACTGCAACCTCACCTGAGTGTGCCAAAGGGGCAGAACCCAGGGTACAGAGTCACTGACCAGGAGGAGGGAGAAAAAAGAAAAAGCAAGAAGATAACCTCTCAAAACCAAGAATAATCCACAGACTTTATAACCTATCCCATTTTATTATATTTGCTCATTTGTTTCTCTTATCTTCATGTCTTGATTTTTTTTTTCCTCTTTTAATTTGGTCGCTTAGTTCTCTGCTGGTCTTACTCTCTCCTCTCCTTGAACTACACTACCCATAAGTGTTACATCTCCCATTATCTTTTCTTTCCTCTTCTTTTCTCTCTATGAAGTTTGCACTCCTAAACTCTTAACTCTCTCTCTCTCTCCTTTTTTTCTTTTTTCTTCTTTTAGTGGTTCCCTCTTTTTTTCTCTCTTTCTTTTCTCCCTCTATATTAGTTTCTTCCTTTCACCTTTACGTCTCCTCTCATTCAAACCTCAATAACGAACAAATTATCTTATCTTGGACTCAAACTTATGTTTGTGGCATTTTGGAAGGTTTTTACTTCACTTTTTTAACTCACTGGCAGTGCTCCAAACCCTGGCTCTCCATTTTATCTAGTTCTTGTTCCATTAAATACAATAGTAATTTTTAAATTTTCCCCCCCATTTTCCGGTTTCCCTCTTATTTCTCTCATCATATCTCTTAGTCAACCAACACCTAAAAGCAAATCATTTTATTCTTGACCCAAATTTTTTCCTTATTTGCATTTTGTGGGTCCATACCCCCTTCTTTTGCCCCTTTATTACTTCTCCCCAACTCAGGCCCTCCATTATAGGCATTGTTTGTTCTATTTAGCACAATATAATTCACAGTTCACCACAAGATTTTCTCAAGAAAGAGGGGAGAGGAGAGGACAGGAAAAAAGGAAGGAAGGGAATAATTTTTTTTTTCATTTTTAATTTTTTTTTAAAAAAACTCTTTTCTGTTTTTTATTTTTTAACTTTTTTTTCTTTATTAAATCTCATTGATACTATCAACAAAACCACCCTCAGATGCCATTAAAAAAGAGAAAATCAAATATCATGGATACAAAAGAAAGAGAGGTAACAGATAGATGAAGAAAAATCTATGGAGAAAAAATTTAATATATTGGAAAACTTGGAGTTAAATGACAGAGAATTTAAAATAGAAATCCTAAAAATCCTCTGAGATATACAAGAAAACACAGAAAGGCAATTTAGGGAGCTCAGAAAACAACTCAATGAACACAAAGAATATATTACCAAGGAAATTGAAACTATAAAAACAAATCAAACAGAGATGAAAAACTCAATTCACAAGCTGAAAAACGAGGTAACAAGCTTAGCTAATAGAACAGGCTAGATAGAAGGTATGATTAGTGAAATAGAATACAAGCAACTTGAGGTACAACAGAGAGAAGAAGAAAGAGACTCAAAAATTAAAAAAAAAAAGAGATACCCTACAGAAATTATCTGACTCCATCAAAAAGAATAACATAAGAATAATAGGTATATCAGAGGGAGAAGAGAGATAAAATGAAATGGAGAACATACTCAAACTAATAATAGATGAGAACTTCCCAAGCCTGTGGAAAGAACTAAAGCCTCAAATTCAAGAAGCAAACAGAACTCCAAGTTTTCTTAACCCCAACAAACCTACTCCAAGGCACATTATAATGAAATTGGCACAAACCAACGACAAAGAATAAATTCTCAAGGCAGCCAGGGAAAAGAAGAATACAACATATAAAGCAGCGGTTCTCAACCTGTGGGTCGCGACCCCAGCAGGGGTTGAACGACCAAAACACAGGGGTCGCCTAAAGCCATCGGAAAATACATATTTATTATAAAATACATTATTAAATAAAATATGTATTTCCGATGGCTTTAAGCAACCCTTTTGTGTTGGTCGTTTGACCCCCGCCAGGGTTGTGACCCACAGGTTGAGAACCGCTGATATAAAAGAAGGCCCATTAGATTATCATCAGATTTCTTAGTAGAAAGTCTACAAGCTAGAAGAGAGTGGACCACAATATTTAAAGTCCTGAAAGAGAGGAACTTTCAGCCATGAATACTATATCCATCAAAGCTATCCTTCAAATACGAAGGAGAAATAAAAACATTCACAGATACAGAAAAGATGAGGGAATTTATCATCAGAAAAATCCCCCTCCAGGAATCACTAAAGGGGGTTCTCCAATCAGATACAAAGAACAACAACAACAAAAAAACAAAGCCACAAGTAAAATCTCTAAGAAGAACACAATAAAACCAAATTTAAACTGTGACAACAACAAAAAAAAAGGGGGGTGGGAGAGGATGAAGATTAACAGTAGCAAAGGACGATGGAGTGCAATAGTACTCACAAAATAGTGCGTTTCAATGAATAGCATAGGAACTCTTTTCATTACTTAATGGTAACCTCCATTGAAAAAACCACCACAGAGGCACATGACTTAAAAAAGATAGCAACAGAGGAAAGATGTATGGAATACAATCAAATAAAAACAAAAGATAGAAAAACGAAAGAGAAGGATCAAACAAGACACAAAACTAACAGGAAGCAATCTATAAAATGGCAATAGGGAACTCACAAGTGTCAATAATTACACTAAATGTAAATGGATTAAACTCACTGATAAAAAGGCACAGAGTAGCAGAATGGATTAAAAAAGAAAATCCAACTGTGTGCTGCCTACAAGAAACTCACCTAAGTAACAAGGATAAAAACAAATTCAAAGTGAAAGGCTGGAAAACAATACTCCAAGCAAATAACATCAAAAAAAAAAAAAAAAAGCAGGTGTAGCAATACTCATATCGGATAATGCTGACTACAAGACAGGAAAAGTACTCAGAGACAAAAATGGCCATTTCATAATGGCTAAGGGGAAACTGAATCAAGAAGACATAACAATTTTTAATATATATGCACTAAACCAAGGAGCACCAAAATATATAAGACAGCTACTTATTGATCTTAAAACAAAAACTGAAAAAAATACAATCATACTTGGAGACCTCAACACAGCTGACGGCTCTAGATTGGTCATCCAAACAGAGAATCAACAAAGATATATTGGCCTTAAACAAAACACTAGAGCACCTGGATATGATAGACATCTACAGGACATTTTATCCCAAAGTGACAGAATTTACATTTTTCTCCAGTGTACATGGATCATTCTCAAGAATTGACCATATGTTGGGCCACAAAAACAACATCAGCAAATTCAGAAAAATCGAAGTTGTACCAAGCATATTTTCTGATCATAAAGACTTGAAACTAGAATTCAACTGGAAAGAGAGGGAAAAAAATCCCACAAAAATGTGGAAACTAAACAACATACTTTTAAAGAATGAATGGGTCAAAGAAGAAATAAGTGCAGAGATCAAAAGATATATACAGACAAATGGAAATGACAATATGACATATCAGAATCTATGGGATACAGCAAAAGCAGTGATAAGAGAGAAGTTCATATCACTTCAGGCATATATGAACAAACAAGAGAGAGCCCAAGTGAACCACTTAACTCACACCTTAAGGTACTAGAAAAAGAAAAACAAAGACAACCCAAAACCAGCTGAAGAAAGGAGATAATAAAAATCGGAGCAGAAATAAATGAAATAAAGAACAGAAAAACTTTAGAAAAAATTAATAGAACAAGGAGCTGGTTCTTTGAAATGATCAACAAAATTGATAAACCCTTGGAAAGACTTACCAAGGAAAAAAGAGAAAGAACTCATATAAACAAAATCCAAAATGAAAGAGAAGAAATCACCACAGACTCCGTAGATATACAAAGAATTATTGTAGAATACTATGAAAAACTTTATGCCATTAAATTCAACAACCTAGAAGAAATGGATAAATTCCTAGAACAATACAACCTTCCTAGACTGAGTCAAGAAGAAGCAGAAAGCCTAAACAGACCTATTAGTAGAGAGGAAATAGAAAAAACCATTAAAAACCTCCCAAAAAATAAAAGTCTAGGCCCAGATGGCTATACCAGCGAATTTTATCAAACGTTCAAAAAAAAACTTGTTTCCTATTCTACTCAAAGTCTTCCAAAAACTTGAAGAAGAAGCAATACTTCCAAACACATTTTATGAGGCCAACATAACCCTCATACAAAACCAGGCAAGGATGGCAGAAAAAAAAAAACACAAAACTACAGACCAATATCTCTAATGAATACAGATGCTAAAATACTAAACAAAATACTAGCAAATCGAATACAACAACATATTAAAAAAATAATACATCATGATCAAGTGGGATTCATCCCAGAATCTCAAGGATGGTTCAACATACATAAAACAGTTAATGTAATACACTATATCAACAAAACAAAGAACAAAAACCACATGATCTTATCAATAGACGCAGAAAAGGCTTTTGATAAAATACAACACAATTTTATGTTTTAGACTCTTAACAAAATGGGTATAGAAGGAAAATATCTCAACATGATAAAGGCCATATATGATAAACCATCAGCTAACATCATATTAAATGGCACAAAACTGAAGGCTTTCCCCCTTAAATCAGGAACAAGACAGGGTTGTCCACTCTCTCCACTCTTATTTAATGTGGTACTAGAGGTTCTAGCCAGAGCAATCAGACAAGACAAAAAATAAAAGGCATCCATATCGGAAAAGAAGAAGTAAAGGTATCACTTTTTGCAGATGATATAATCCTATACATCGAAAACCCCAAAGAATCCACGAAAAGACTACTTGAAACAATAAGCCAATATAGTAAGGTCGCAGGATACAAAATTAACATACAGAAGTCAATAGCCTTTCTATATGCCAACAATGAAACATTTGAGAAGAAACTCAAAAAAATAATCCCTTTCACGATTGCAGCAAAAAAATAAAATACCTAGGAATAAACATAACAAAGAATGCAAAGGATTTATATAATGAAAACTACAAACCATTGTTAAGGGAAACCGAAAAAGATATAATGAGATGGAAGAATATTCCTTGTTCTTGGTTAGGAAGAATAAATATAATCAAGATGGCTATATTACCCAAAGCAATATACAAATTTAATGCAATTCCCATCAAAATTCCAATGACATTTTTTAAAGAAATGGAGCAAAAAATCATCAGATTTATATGGAACTATAAAATACCCCTAAAAGCCAAAGCAATCCTAAAGAAAAAGAATGAAGCTGGGGGTATTACAATACCTGACTTCAAACTACATTATAGGGCCACGACAATCAAAACAGCATGGTATTGGCAGAAAAATAGACACTCAGACCAATGGAACAGAATAGAAAGCCCAGAAATAAAACCACATATATATGGTCAAATAATTTTTGATAAAGGGGCCAAAAACACACAATGGAGAAAAGAAAGCCTCTTCAACAAATGGTGCTGGGAAAACTGGAAAGCCACATGCAAAAGACTGAAACTCGACTACAGTTTGTCCCCCTGTACTAAAATTAACTCAAAATGGATCAAAGATCTAAACATAAGACCTGAAACAATAAAGTACATAGAAGAAGACATAGGTACTAAAATCATGGACCTGGGTTTTAGAGAACATTTTATGAATTTTACTCCAAAGGCAAGAGAAGTGAAGGCAAAAATTAATGAATGGGACTATATCAGACTAAGAAGTTTTTGCTCGGCAAGAGAAACTGATAACAAAATATACAGACAGCCAACTAAATGAGAAATGATATTTTCAAACAACAGCTCAGATAAGGGCCTAATATCCAAAATATACAAAGAACTCATAAAACTCAACAACAAACAAACAATCTAATAAAAAAAAAAAAGGGAAGAGGACATGAACAGAAACTTCTTCCAGGAAGAAATACAAATGGCCAACAGATATATGAAAAGATACTCATCTTCTTTAGCTATTAGAGAAATGCAAATCAAAACTGCAATGAGATACCACCTCACACCTGTTAGATTAGCTATTATTAACAAGACAGGTAATAGCAATTGTTGGAGAGGCTGTGGAGAAAAAGGAACCCTCATACACTGTTGGTGGGAATGTAAAGTAGTACAACCATTATGGAAGAAAGTATGGTGGTTCCTCAAAAAACTGCAAATAGAACTACCTTATGACCCAGCAATCCCTCTACTGGGTATATACCCCCAAAACTCAGAAACATTGTTACATAAAGACACATGCAGCCCCATGTTCATTGCAGCATTGTTCACAGTGGCCAGGACATGGAAACAACCAAAAAGCCCATCAATAGATGACTGGATAAAGAAGATGTGGCACATATACACTATAGAATACTACTCAGCCATAAGAAATGATGACATCGGATCACTTACAGCAAAATGGTGAGATCTTGATAACATTATAAGGAGTGAATAAGTAAATCAGAAAAAACCAGGAACTGCATTATTCCATACGTAGGTGGGATATAAAAGCGAGATGAAGAGACATTGATAAGAGTGTGGTGGTTAAGGGGAGTGGGGGAGAGGGAGAGGAAAAGGGGGAGGGGGAGGGGCACAAAGAAAACTAGCTAGAAGGTGACGAATGACAATCTGACTTTGGGTGATGGGTATGCAGCATAATTGAATGATAAGATAACCTGGACATGTTTTCTTTGAATATATGTACCCTGATTTATTGATGTCACCTTATTAAAAAAATAAAATTATATAAAAAAAAGCACCTAGAAAAAAATCTGACAAATAATAGAAAAATAATAAATTTTTTGATTGAATTAAGTTAAGCCCTATTTGGAATATTACATACATTCAATCATTCTGTAACAGATTCATCAAAAACCTAGTTGTACTACCAAATTATTCAAAGCCCTTGCCTTATATATGGCCAAGACATATATAATTATCATCATGTAAAGGGAATATCATTTTTTTCAAATTTTATAACCATTTTGTAATCATTCACAACTGTAACAGTAAGGAGTTTAAAAACAAAAGATTGCCCTAAGCTCAGGCTTATTAATTCTCATATTCTTTTAAAAATTTATCTAGAACATAACAGATACAGAGAATAAAATGATAGTCCACTAAGCATGTAATATAAATATAGAATGATTTAGAGTTCTGGTCCTATAGTGATTTTATTTTTGAGATTTTTCTATTATTTCTAGCATCATACTGACTAATTCATTCAAAGGGAACAATTATGAAAATGAAGGACTCATTACAAAGAAGCCTCATGGCATGGATTTCATAATATAAAGCCCACAGTGCTGTGAGAAGGGCAAATGTTGAGGGTGAGGCCTGACAATCCAGAGTATGACTCCATGTTTGCAAAGATTAATTATACCAACATTACAAAAATAATTTACACAAAAGTCCTTTTCCTATGAGTTTCAAAGATTTTATCCTCTTTTGCTTGATGTACTATGTGAATTTCAGGATCCTCAGCCACAGGATTTAACCTTTATGTGACTGACAAACTATAGCCCAGAAGCTAACAGTAAACTATATTATAAAATTATCAAAAAAGTTGTTATGTTATTTGCATTCAATTCATATCTCAGCATGATATAAAGGGAAAGAGTTGAGTTTTGAAGAAAAAAAATATTTGGCATGAAGCTCAAGCTTCTTAATATATACAGGAAGAAATTAAGTAGCAAAGAGGCCGAGAAGTACCAGTTTAAAGAAAGGGAAGAACTCTCAGAGAAGGTGATATTTGAACTGAGATATGAAGAGTTTGAAGGAGTGAGAGAATAGGATGTTTTCTGAGAAAGGGAATAACAAATAACAGATCCCAGAGAGACAGGCATACTTGGTTTGCTTAAGAAACAATGGGGAGCCAATGAGGGTGAACCAAAGCAAGCAGACTACAGTGAAAAAACAAGAGGGTAATGGGCAACATGACTAGATCGTGTGATGCCTTGCAAATCTACTTAAGGTCTTTGGCTTTTACTCTAAAGTAGAAAGTTATTGGAAGGTATAAGGAGAGAAGTCACATGAACAATTTGAACTTTTGAATAGATAATTCTGGCTGTTGTATTGAGTGCTAATTATAGAAGGGTGAAGGTTAAAGCAAGTAGATGGGTGAAGGAATGAATATCCTTTGTTCAGAGAAAAATGTAAGGTATCACATTCACTGTTTTGGGAACTTATTATTGATTCCCTGAACTAAATTCAACAGGGACCAGGGGTCAATGAGAGACAAATGTGTACACATTACATCTTCCTCTGTATTGAGTCACTTGGTGATGTGTAATGTTCTTACAACATTTGATTCAGCAACTGTCCATTGAATGTCAACTTTTGAACTATATTGTTGTATTAGTTGGTGGGGTGGAAAGAACTGACCATACAAGAAAGCTTTTCTAGTTAAAAAGCCTGTGCCTTCATTCCTGTAAACATTACTAAATATCTGTATAGGTAGCTGTGTTCAACAGCAGGGGAGAAGTGAGGGGCATGCTCTCTGCACTCAAGCAGGCATTTAAAATTTTGTTTATAAAAAGGAAGTAGCATGAACAATATTCCTTCATACAATATTAATTTAAAAACTGTAGTTGGAACATAGCTATATAAAGTACTTTAGGGAAGACAAAAGAGACTGTGAGGAAAAAATGCCAAAATATAATACCATATTCAGAATTGGGATAAATAAAACTATTAGTGGGTTTATTTTTCCCTTTATTTTTGTTTAGTTTTTGGAAATTTCTTAGAATATATCACTGTTTAAATGTGTTTTCTTTTAAAATGAGGATTCATACACTGTAAGAAATAGCATAGATTAGGTTATTCAGAACAAATTATATAGTGGATTAAAAAATACATTATCTCTTAAGAGCTTTAAAATACACTATTGGGAGAAACAATCTGATGGAAAGCAGAAAACCAAGACGGTTTCTAGGTATTTAAAGTGAAAGTTCTTTTCTGCCCTAAGAGAATATTTAAATTTTGGAAAATTTGGCATTTGGTTTTAGAAACCTATCATGAAAAAAATGATAGAATTTAAAGCCCAACTGCTTTTAAGTCAGTAGATCTAATGGGAGACCATCCCAACATTTGCTTGGGATTTCAAAGTGGGGCACATTCAAAGGGAAGGGAAGGGGGGTTGATTTGGCAATGAACAGCACAGGGGAAAAAGTATCAACATTTCAGATATTAGAATTCTATGAAATAAGCTTAAAATAACTAAGATTATTATAGGTAAAGAAATAAAGAAATAATAGCTTGGCAATATCTATAGGAAGAGGTAATTTTTCTGTGATGTTAATAAAGCTTAACAAAGCAAATAAACAAAACTTCTCACTTTAGAATTCTATACACTGAAAAAAAACAACATCCAAAAATGATGACTATGAAATGATAAAACTGCTTTCCAGCTTGATTATGGTGGTGCTTATACAAATCTATATAGGTGTTGAAATTAATAAGGTTATACACCAAAAGTTTTAAAAAATTAATTTCTGTGGGATAATTTAAAAAAATCAGTTGAATACAATACAATACAAAGAGAAAAAAACAAAATTATTTCAGATGAATAAATTTTAGACATACAAATGCTGAAAATGTTTATGAGAATACCTGAAATGTAAGAAGTGATAAGGTAAGTCACTGGGATGGATGAAAAAGGCTTCTAGATAGAAATCTGGTTATAAATTTAAAAAATATAAAAATAAACAGCACTCCAGAATATTAAAAATGTGGCTGTAAAGAATATTTTTTTTGTGATTTAATTCTTTTTAGGAGCTGCTTGACTTAAACAAAATAATAAAATGTATTGTTTACAATAGAGTATAGAGTAGAGAAGAAATAAAATTATCACAATAGCATAAAATATGGTGAAGAGGGAATGCAAACATAATATTTAATATCTTTATACCATACATAAAATAGTATAATATTAGTTACAATGAAAAGAGAAAGGAATAGTATCTTTATAAGACCTAAAAAAAAAAACTGTGTTGTTTAAAAATGCTTGCCCAGTTGGTAAATATATAAAAAGAGAAATGAGGTCATGATAATCTCAAAAGTCAGAATAATGCTTAACTTGAAGATAGACTTGATCAGGAAGGAACACACTAGGAGCTCCGTGATTCTAACAATATTGTATATCTACACATAAATGACATTGACCCATGTTTTTAAAAATGATTAATTAAAAACTCAAACCTAAACATATATGGCTGTGTATATGTTAAAAAGACATAGAAGCATAAAATTTCATACATAGACACACAAACACAAAAGTGATATAAGAATGATTAAAGGGAAATAAATGGAGTGATAAAAAATATAGGTGAAATTATGGTTCCAGATTTTTTTTATTTTTTACCTAGCGTGGTAGTGAAAAACTTCACAGCTTAAAATAATAAATATAACCAATATTGCTCTTGAATAAGGATACAAAAAACTCAATAAGATATCAAATCAAGTAAAACATACACAGCATTATACACCAAGACTGAGTGGAATTTATTCTAGTTATATAAGACTGGTTCAATGTTGGAAAATTAAGCAATATAATCTATGTAATCCATGATAAAAAATATTAAATGATTATGTCATTTAAAATTAAAAAAATAAAAAACAACCAATATAACAAAAAAAAACAACAATAAGAAAACAGTAGAAATAGTATATGTTATAACAGATAGCTGAATTACAATTGAACGGACACCTTAATGACATTATACTATATAAGTTTCCTATAACAGGAATGCTGACTTGGGGAGAAATTGGTAGGAAAAAAGTGAAGTTGTAAGTTGACTAAATAGCTAAAAAAACAACAACAATCTATAAATCTAATGTTGTCTATTAAACTTTTATCAGGTATATCATTGGCAAATATGTTCTTCAATTGCTTATCTTTTCATTTTGTTGATGGTTTCCTTTGTTGTGAAAAAAACTTTTAATTTGATGTAATCTTATTTGTTTATTTTTCTTTTATTTTCCTTGCCCCCCCAAAAAAATCAGAAAAATATTGCTACGAGATGTATCCAATCCAAGATTTTACTATGTTTTCTTTTAAAATGTATATGGTTTCAAGTTTTACATTTAAGTTTTTAATCCATTTTAATTAAGAAAAAATTTATACAAATCAACACACACAAAGAATCCAATTAAAAATGAGCCAAAGCCCTGAATAGACACTTCTCCAAAGAGAAGATAGCCAATAGATACATGAAAAGATACTCAACATCACTAATTATTAGAAAAATGTAAATTAAAACCATAGTAACACATTACCTCATAACTGTCAGAATGGCTATCTCACAGTACAACAAACAACAAATGTTGGTCAGAATGTGGATAAAAACAAACCCTTTTGCACTGTTGGTGAAAATGCAGATTGATACAGCCACTGTGGAGAACAGGATGGAGTTTACTCAAATAAAAAAATGAAACTGTCTGCCCTGGCCAGCTGGCTTAGTGTTAGAGCGTTGGCCCAGCATATGGAAGTTATGGGTTTGATTCCTCGTCAGGTTACACAAGAGAAGTGCCCATCTGCTTCTCCACCCTCTCCCTTTTCTTTCTTTCTGTCTCTCTCTTCCCCTCCCACAGCCAAGGCTCCATTAGAGCAAAGTTGGCCAGAGTGCTGAGGACGGCTCCATGGCCTCTACCTCAGGTGCTAGAATGGTTCTGGTTGAAATGAAACAATGACCCAGATGGGTGGAGCATCGCCCCTTAGTGGGCATGCCAAATGGATCTGGGTTGCACACATGCAGGAGTCTGTCTCTACTTTCCTGCTGCTCACTTCAGAAAAATACAAAAAAAAAAAAAAATGAGACTGTCTTATTATCCAGCAATTCCAATTTTAGTATATATCTGAAGAACCACAAAACACTAATCTAAGGATTATATGCATCCCTATGTTTATTGTAGTATTTTTTACAATATCCAAGATTTAGAAGCACTCCCAGTGCCCATCAGTAGATGAGTGGATAAAAAAGCTATGGTACATCTATACCAGTGGTAGTCAACCTGGTCCCTACTGCCCACTAGTGGGAGTTCCAGCTTTCATGGTAGGAGGTAGCGGAGCAATCAAAGTATAAATAAAAAGATAGATTTAACTATAGTAAGTTGTTTTATAAAGATTTATTCTGCCAAACTTAGAGAGAATCCGACATAAAGTACTTGGTAAGTAATTATTATTATATGCTTTAACTTGCTGTAACTCTGCTTTATAAATTTTATAAAGTAAAGTTACTTCCCTACTTTATAAATTACCATTACTGTGGAACCAGTGGGCAGTTAGAAAATTTTACTACTAACAGAGATACAAAAGTGGGTGGTAGGTATAAAAAGGTTGACTATCCCTGATCTACACAATGGAATACTACTCAACCATAAAATCTTACCTTTTGTGAAAATCTGGGTGGACTTGGGCAATATTATGCTAAGTGAAATAAGCAAGTCAGAGAAAGACAAATACCATGTGATTTCATTTATATGTGAAAACTAATGAACAAAATAAACTATCAAAATAGAAACAGAGACATAGTTGTATACAATAGACTGATAACGCTCAGAGAGGACAGAGGATGGTGCTGAGGGAAAAAGTTGAAAAGATTGAGCAAAAAACAGAACACTTTCATAGACACAGACAACAATCTAGTGATTACGAGAGGGAAAAGGCATGGGGACAGGTAGAATAGAGTCAAAAGAGGATAAATGGTGACAGGAAACAACATAGATGGTAAACACACAATACAATATACAGATGATATATTATAGAACTGTGCACTTGAAACTTATTTTATCACCAATGTCAACCCAAGAGATTCAAGAAAAACTTTAAAAAGGAACAAAAAATAAAAATATTGATGTTGTACCTAATTGTCAAATGTCACTTATTACTACTGAGTAAAATAAACCTATTTCTAAGTGGAAATTACTTAAAGGAAAATAAAGACATTAAACATTTGAGATATTTTGTGTGTGATTACTAAATTTAAAGATCTGCATAAAATAAGTATTGCTACAAAACATATGTTAACAAAATTTACAGAAGAAAATAAGGAAACCAAGCAAAAACTAAGAAATGCTAACACAACTAGCAGAAACCTAGGCATTTTCACAGATGAGTGGTATATCAAATTTCTAATAAACAGGGAGTTCATAGACTACTAAACTATTTGTACCATGGTTAAAGAAGAAAAAACTTCCAAAATATTAGAAGGAAAATAAAGCTTCAGCATATCAAGTTAATTCCATGGAGTTAAAAGTACTGCAATATTTTAAAAAATTACCAAAAACATGCCTGACCAGGCAGTGACACAGTGCATACAGTGTCGGACTGGGGCGCAGAATACCCAGGTTCGAAACCCAGAGGTCACTGGCTTGAGCCCAGATATATCCGGCTTGAGTGAGGGCTCACCATCTTGAGTGTGAGGTCGTCGGCTTGAGCCTGGGACCATAGACATGACCTCAAGATTGCTGTCCTGAGCCTAAGGTTGCTGGCTTGAGCCAGGGTCACTCACTGTGCTGTAGCCCCCCCCCCCCAGTCAAGGCACATATGAGAATGTAATCAATGAACAACTAAGGAGACTAAGGAGCTGCAACAAAGAATTGATGCTTCTCATCTCTCTCCTTTTCTGTTTGTCTATCCCTGTCTGTCCCTCTTTCTTTCTCTTTGTCTCGGTCACAAAAAATAAATAATAATAATAATTACCAAAAACAACGTAAAGGTTGAAACAATAAATTGCCATTATGTAATCATTTTTAAATTTTAAAAATAACAATTTTATATGTTGATATATCAACTTAGAATATCAAAAAAAATGTACTACAAATTATTTTGTTTGGTGACAACATTGCATCGGTACATCTTTTTAAAAAATAGCATCTATTTTATCAATCTTAATAACTAGTAGTCTGTTAGTTTTTTCTGAGTAAAAAATATACCACTGTATAAATATGTCGTTTGTTTATCCACTTTTCTGAAGGACATTGTTAGCTTGTTTTTTCACTTTTTGTCTATTATTAATTAATTATGTTAAGCAATTGAGTAGAAGTAATTTTTATTTTATTATTTTTTAGAAGTAATTTTTAGACCTATTTTTTAATTAGGTAGATATCTAGAAATAAACTTGCTTATTTATAATGTAATTTATTTTAAACTTATACAAAATTGTCAGTTTTTCAATCTTTGTACCAATCTAACTACTAGCAACAATGTATGACAGTCTATTGCTTTACATCCTTGCCAACAATAAATATAATCAGTGTATATATTTAGTCTATCTATTGGGTCTACAGAGATATTAGTATAATTTTAGTTTGTATTTCCCTAATGATTAGATGGTGTTTATAACTTTTTCATGTGCTTATTGGCAATGCTATATATTTTTTTGTGAAGTATCTTTATTCTTGTGTGTACTTTTACTTAATAGAGCTTTATTTTATTAGAGTTATAGGTGTTTTTTCTATATTCTGGTTATAGGTCCTTAAAAATATGCAGTGAAAATATTTTTTCTCAATTTATGGATTTCTTTTTCATTTTCTTTGAGAAATAAAACAATTTAATAAAAAATTATGACTGAATTTATGTTTGTTAAATGTTTTGCAAAGATAGTTTTATTTAATATTTTTCTACTTGATTTTTGTTTTAATAGTCTTTATTGTTCTTACTAATATTTTTAATACAGTACTTGTCAGTCACATAAAAATTCTGTCTTGGATCTTTTGCACTGTCTTTATTAGATGATATTAATTTTGAAAAGTTTCAGGATTCACTGCATCGGGACTCAGAACTCACAACTTATCATTAGAAGGAAAGCTTTACTTTCTTTCTTTCTTTTTTTTTTTTTTTTTGTATTTTTGTATTTTTCTGAAGTTGGAAACGGGGAGGCAGTCAGACAGACTCTTGCATGTGCCCGCCCAGGATCCATCCGGCATGCCCACCAGGCGGTGATGCTCTGCCCATCTAGGGTGTTGCACTGTTGCAACCAGAACCATTCTAGTGCCTGAGGCAGAGGCCATAGAGCCATCCTCAGTGCTCAGGCCATCTTTGCTCCAATGGAGTCTTGGCTGCGGGAGGGGAAGAGAGAGACAGAGAGGAAGGAGAGGGGGAGGGGTGGAGAAGCAGATGGGTGCTTCTCCTGTGTCCCCTGGCTGGGAATCGAACCTGGGACTCCTGCACGCCAGACCGATGCTCTATAACTGAGCCAAGCGGCCAGGGCCTATTTTCTTAAATCAAGGATAGTAGTCTCACTGACTACAAACAAATGGTTCTCTTGTCTTTTTTACTTATATATATTTTAGTTTTTCTAACATACCTATCTAACTAGAATTATTTATGTAATATTTTATTGTAAATGTAAATATTTTAAAGGAGAAAGATACCATGACCTCAGTAGCAAGTAAATATTATTAAAATCATATATTTCTCATTATTTTTTTATAATAGAACTCATTCTAGAAATCAAAATACAAGATCATGTGAAATATTTGCCTATGAGTTATATATTTTAATAACTAACCTCTGATCTAGGTCAATAGTTTTCTTACATATCTTTGTTTTTCCTGCTTTTTTTGTTGTTGTTTTTTTTTACCAAAATATGCTTCTACAAAATTTTTTTATGGATTGGTTTTAGCGAGACAAAGAGAAGAAGGAAGAGAGAGAGAGAGAGAGAGAGAGAGAGAATAATCTAATTGTTGTTCCACTTAACCGTGCATTCATTGGTGGCTTCCCATATGTGCCCTGACCAGAGAGCGAATCCACAACCTCAATACTTCCTGAGAATGCTCTAACCAACTAAGTTACCAATTAGGACCTCCAGGAGATTATTGTAATCAGCAATGTACAAAACATATATAGTTAAGAAATGTTTTACAACATGAGACTGAATAAAGGGCATACATTTTCAGAGGTTATATTACATTGTATGTCTACATAAGACAAAAATAGCTGCATAAATTATATAGATTCCTAAATTAAATATTTATAACCCATATACTCTTGTAATTTTTTACATCATATGTACAGTATGAATATATCAGTATTGAAAAAATTGAACACTCAAGTATGTTATCTATGCCTTCTTTTCGCTCTTGTTTTTCACCTACTATTTTCTATATTGAATCACTTTACCATATTGTATTTGAACAATGTATTTACCATCAAATTTGTATCTTTACTTCTTGGAATAGTGACTAACAACTAACAGAAAATATGTTTATTCTATAGTTGTGTGTGGTAGATATTACCCATTACAGAAGAAGATAAGATCCAGAAAGATCAATTGTTTGCCCAAAGTTTTATAACTATGCATAATTTAAACTGTCTATTAAGTTAACAATATTTGCACTCTAGCACTATTGCCAATATTACTAGAATGTATTAATTGAAGTTAGATTTTAATATTAATGGGATCTAAAACTGAACTCTTTAGTTATTATTAAAAATAGTATGATAAAAAATATAAAAACCAACTACAAATTTGGAGCTCCATCTTAATTTGAAGAATTGTCCTTACATACTCTTTTATCACTTTTTTCTTTTTATTGAATTATTGAGGTAAAACTGCTTAACAAAATTTCTTCATAATTTTTTCTCAATCAAAATTACTGTAAACCATAGGAAAATATTAACCTTTTCATTATTTTAATTTCAGAATTTTCTACTTCAGGGTAACACATTACAATATCATTCATTTTCTTTTCTTAAAGTAACTTTGTATGCATTAAGCAGATGATGCATTTAGCACTTGTTGATGCCAGGTTAAAGAATGATAAAATTATAGCAGTGAAGGAGAGCAAGCAGCACTTTGTAGGTGAGCCGAAGTTTGTCTTATGTCATTTGTTTCCCTAAGAAGTCTACAGAAGAACAAATTCTGATAATTGTTGAGGATGTCAACATAAACAACAAACATTTTAAGACACACTTATTATGAAATAAATGGACTATAAGAATCAAATAGGGATGACGTCAGAGTAATGGCGGGGTAGGAAGCGATACCGATAAATCTCCCCCAAAACTCAACAAGATCTTCAACCAGAAACAGAAAAACCTATACTTGGAGCTTCCAGATGCTTCGCAATACACCCAAAGGTATGATTGAGTGAAAAATTGGCTAAATATATAACCAAAGCCCGAAGGAAATAGGGAGTAAGAAATGCTCCTCCTTCCTCACTAACCTAAACAGGGCGGCTTTCTCTGGTAACTGTGAATATAGAAACTGAGGCGGGCAAAGGGGGTGAATAGATCCAGGCCACGGCACAAACGGCTGAACCAGGCTGTGGCACGGAGATCCAAGCCGAGGAAAAACTGAACCTGTGGCAACCCGGGCAATACAAGCTAACACTTGCGCCAAACCCAAACAAAGAAAGAAAAGCAGAGTGGCCATTTTACCCGGTCTCCTGGTCGGTGTGCAGTTAGTGGGCGAGAATTTCTTCCTGGGAAAGCCACGCATGGGAGGGAGTGAGAACTAATTCCAACGGTGGAAATTTTCCGTGCTGGTGAGGGTTTCACTCAGGGAAACGCAGCCGGCCTCATATCCTGGTTTGCGCACGCAGATAAGGAGTGAGCAATTCCTCCGAGTGCCTCGGCAGTGCGCGCCCGTGTTATCGCACAGAGGGGCAGAGTCAGGGGCCTTTGTGTGGGCCAAAGCGGAATCTCGAGCCGCCCCAGCGCCTTGCAAAAGCCGTGCACGGGGACGGAGTGAGACTCAATTCCAACGCTACAACTTTTCCCTGCGGTTGGGGGTTTCACTCAGAGCGTGAGACTGCTGGCCGGATATCCTGGTCGCAGACAGTGAGTGAGAGTTTCCTCCAAGCGCCCCGGAAGTGGGCGCCCGCTTGTGTTACACGGACTCTCTCACTGTCGGAGCCTATAAATGCTATTGAGCTTCGACTGCCAACGAGACTAAAGCACAATACATGACATTGCCATAGAGACTTATCAACTGCAAACCTCTACCTGAGCGTGCCAAAGGGGCAGAACCCGGGGTACAGAGTCACCGACCAGGAAGAGGGAGAGAAAAGAAAAAGCAAGAAGATAACCTCTCAAAATCAAGAATAATCTG